>NC_048581.1:59918642-59921142 GCF_013265735.2 Oncorhynchus mykiss | reverse complement strand
CCACGGCAGAAACAGCCAGGTACAGTAGGCTCAGTTCAGGGGAATCATACAGCAAAACTTGGCAACTGGTTGGCTTACAGTGGCCATGACTTTTGAGCTAGGGACTTTATTGTGAAAATGCATTTCTCTTTATCTCTCTCTCTCTCTTTTTTTCTTTCTTTCTTTCTTTAGTGGGTGTGGGTCCAGCCTCCATCATGGTGGGGAACCTGGTAGCAGGGAAGAGGATAGCCCAGGCAGCAGGCAGGGATCTGGGCATGATCGAGGACCAGGACCTGATCAGGAAGGTAGGACCACCTCTCTCATCATCATCAGTTAGAAAGGACCCACATGCACGGTGGCCCATAGATAGCATGGTAAGGACTATAGCAGTTGCTGGTACTACTAACCTGGCCATTGTTTGTAGCCAACACTACAAACAATGGCATGCCTACTGCCGGATAGTCACGTTCGGTGCGCTGTTGGTCTGCCACCGTATTGGTTGCAGACAGCGGTCCAATATGGGCTTGCCTGCAGTGGTGTGCTGCCTCTTCGCCACCATTGGTCCAGTAAGTGTTTGCTTGTTGGGTAGTTAGACAGGACAAGATAGCTGGTAAACCATGTGAGCAACATGATGCGTTCTTTCTTCTGTCCTAATGCACCCGTCTCTCTCTGGATGTAACATTACATAGCTCCGTATGTGGCCTACTATGATGGTAAGAGCTACTGCCCCCTCCCTACCCACCACACCCTGGTTCTTCCTTTGCTTCTGTCTGCAATGTGCTGTACAGTGACGCGCTCAATGTGAATGCGGTTATTTTTCAGTTGCACACGCAAATAATTCTATGGATGCATCGCTAAGTTCTGGCAAGATGTGAGATCTTGCATGGTGTCAGAATTGATGCTCTGAATTTACACGCGCTAATGTATTATGCCATGTATTTTCCTTCTGCATCACAGCACAGTTATGGGGACAGTCTGTCGTGGCATCTCTTAATGTCACCTTATGCCCCATGCCTTCCATTGGCTCCCATCATCTCCTGAATGTTCAAAACATTACACACACAGACACACACAGGTCTTGCTCGTCTGCAGAATTGTTTGGACTCCAAGGAAGGCCCTGCAAGCCATCTTCCCGAGATCCAAACATGCACATCTGCTCTTCATGTGCTTTGCTGTTTTTCCCCAATTGATTTCTCCCCATAATTGCTATTAGCTACAACTTAAATCAGTTTTTCATTATTTTAAGGAGTAGTTTGGATAATGCTGCATGGTGTAAATTGACAATTTCCTTGATATTTTGCCAATGGGAGTGACAGTTGCCTTCCTCCTGGTAGAAAAGCTACCAACGGAGGACATTTTGGCTTCAGGGCTATTTACTGCAGTGCACCTGTATTGGCCATCTTCATGTCCTTAGACTTACTGTAACTTAAGGGAATGAACTTGATGAAATTCAAGTTCTGTCAGGTTTGTCCCATCAGCAAAATACAACTCCTATTAGATTTATTTGTAGTTATTTAGTGTTGATATTAATAGATATTTTTCCCCTCATGTTGATATACAATTGATATGCATATTGATACGATTGCTATGTAATGACCTTTGACCATGTCTTTTCTCTCCTCAGCACCAGTTCCTGTCCGAGGCTCTACAGTGGAGGGCACAGACTGACCCAGACCACTGTCTCTATGTGCTGCTCAATGCAAAGGTAGCACTATCACTCTTATAGACTCACTCTCACACGTATTACAGTAAACAGAACCCCCCCATATACAGTTGTGCCCAGTTGTAAATAAACCCCTTGCCCCTACCCTTTCTAACTCCTGTGTTTCAGGGGGTAGCGGTATCCACAGCAACATGTGTGCAGCTGCATAAGCGGGCGGAGAAGATTGCAGTGGCGCTCACAGAGAAAGGCAGCATCAACACCGGGGACAACGTGGTGCTGCTCTACCCTCCTGGTGAGTCCTTTCGGTCTGTCCGTCAGACTCTGTTGAGGATGACATAGAGTTACAGTCGGTCTCTCTCTCTAGGTATTGACCTGATAGCCTCCTTCTATGGCTGTCTGTACGCTGGCTGTGTTCCTGTCACTGTCAGACCTCCTCATCCACAGAACCTGGCAGCCACACTTCCCACTGTCCGCATGATCATCGACGTAAGTGTGTGTTTGTGTGTATACAGTTGAAGTCAGAAGTTTACATACAACTTAGCCAAATACATTTAAACTCAGTTTTTCACAATTCCTGACATTTAATCCTAGTAAAAATTCCCTGCCTTAGGTCAGTTAGGATAACCACTTTATTTTCAGAATGTGAAATGTCAGAATAATATTAGAGAGAATGATTTATTTCAGCTTTTATTTATTTTATCACATTCCCAGTGGGTCAGAAGTTTACATACACTCAATTAATATTTGTTAGCATTGCCTTTAAATTGTTTCATTTGGGTCAAACATTTTCGGTAGCCTTCCACAAGCTTCTCACAATAAGTTGGGTGAATTTTGGCCCATTCCTCCTGACAGAGCTGG
>NC_048581.1:59811142-59913642 GCF_013265735.2 Oncorhynchus mykiss | reverse complement strand
TAACCAGTGTCTCCCTGAACTGGAGGCTAAAGCCTTCTGTTAACTATACATACTAGAAGAGTCACATGTAAATAGAGGACTCTAAGGGTTGTCTGCCAGGTCAGCAGGACCTCACTGTATGTCTCCTCAAGGACTGATCCATGTACAGTGGATGTGTATCTGAGTTTTCAGTCAAGTTTTCTGTGTGTTTCTCAGGGAACCACTGGACCGGACCCCTCCACTGTGTATGTGGACATGAAGTCCCTCCGCCATGACAGGTGAGAATATATGTGTGAGCAGCTTTGACGCTGAGGATATTTTTGTTTTTACAATATTGAGTTCACCATCACAATGTGCTTTCACTTTCTGTCTCAGGGTGAGGCTGGTGGAGAGAGGGGCCCCTCAGAGTCTCCCTTTGATGGAGTCTGGAAAAGTAAGTCTCCCCTGATGGATCCACACACATTAAATGTTCTTTTGTATTCAGATACAGGATGAGTTGTTGTGGGAGTTTGTTGTTCACCATCAGTCTCTCTACTCTATCACTTTCTCTAGATCTTACCAGGAGTCAAGGTGATCATTGTGAACCCAGAGACCAGAGGACCTCTAGGAGATTCTCATCTAGGGGAGGTGAGGGGAGAGAGAATACTAATATTAGATTGAAAATGTCAACATGTGGCATTGATAAAAGGATGGGCAATAAGAAGGGTATAATTAGGAAAAACGCATATCCCTGTCAATAACCAACAATTCTCCTCATATATTACTCTCCTATTCCATCCTTAACTGTACATTGTCCCCTACTCTGCTCTCTGTCTCTGTCAGATCTGGATCAACAGCCCTCACAGTGCCAGTGGCTACTATACCATCTATGGAGAGGAGAGCCTGCAGGCCGACCACTTTAACACCAAGCTGAGCTTTGGAGACCCCAGGACCCTGTGGGCCAGGACTGGCTACCTGGGCTTCGTCAAGAGGACTGAACTACTGGATGCCGCTGGGCGTGAGTGGCTGGGCACGGTCAGGGATATGGAAGCTAACGCTAATGGCTAATATAAAAGGGGAGGCCTATGGAGGCTAACACTAATGGCTAACATGAAAAGGGAGACATACTAGGGATCTGATTAGGGCTAAATGAACTATCCCAACATTCCCAGTATTCAACATATTTCCTCTCTGTGGTCAGATCGTCATGACGCCCTGTTTGTGGTGGGTTCCTTGGATGAGACTCTGGAGCTTAGGGGACTGCGCTACCACCCCATCGACATCGAGACATCTGTGTCCCGGGCTCACCGCAGCATCGCAGAGAGGTCAGAACACTGGAGGGTCCCAGGAAACCTTACTTATTGTCCAATTGGTTTATCTGTTTTCATAATTGGAGGGAGATGAAGAGATTTCTTAGTGTTTGTGTGTGTACGTGCGCACGAGTGTACTGCATCTTTGTCTGACATTTGATTTTAATATAACCCCTTTTTCATATGTGTCCCATGCAGTGCGGTGTTCACGTGGACCAACCTACTGGTGGTGGTGGCTGAGCTGTGTGGCTCAGAGCAGGATGCCCTGGACCTGGTGCCCCTGGTCACCAATGTGGTGCTAGAGGAGCACCATCTTATCGTGGGCGTGGTGGTCATCGTGGACCCAGGGGTCATACCCATCAACTCCAGGGGAGAGAAACAGCGCATGCACCTCCGGGACTCCTTCCTGGCTGACCAACTGGACCCCATCTACGTGGCATATAATATGTGAGAGGCCAGGTGGATGGGCTGGGCAGATCATCGTATGGTGGAAAAGATTCCGGCTGTTGGAGTGGGGTTTGGGAAGAAAGTAGTTTGGACCAACCTGGTCCATAGACAGAAAATGCATGGTACCACAATGGGCAGTAGGAGGGGGTTGGCTGCACTTTATCGCACTGTATTGACACAGCCCTTTTTGGGGTGCATGTGGTTCAAATCTTAGGTCTTTTGCATTCCAGGTCTGTTGGATTTCAAGAGGCACTGTTGTGTTTTGAGATGTACACTGTATAAAATGGTGTATATATACAGTACCAGTCAAAAGTTTGGACACACCTACTTTTTACAATTTTATACATTGTAGAATAATAGTGAAGACATCAAAACTATGAAATAACACATATGGAATCATGTAGTAACCCAAAAAGTGTTAAACAAACCCAAAATATATTTGAGATTTGAGATTCTTCAAAGTAGCCACCCTTTGCCTTCATGACAGCTTTGCACACTCCTGGCATTATCTCAACCAGCTTCATGAGGTAGTCACTTGGAATGCATTTCAATTAACAGGTGTGCCTAATTTGTGGAATTTCTTTCCTTAATAGTGCATTTCAGCCAGTCAGATGTGTTGTGACAAGGTAGGGATGGTATTCAGAAGATGGCTCTATTTGTAAAAGACCAAGTACATATTATGGCAAGAAGAGCTCAAATAAGCAAAGACAAATGACATTCCATCATTACTTTAAGACATAAAGGTCAGTCAATACGGAAAATTGTGCAGTCGCAAAAAACGTCAAGCGCTATGATGAAACTGGCTCTCATGAGTAACCGCCACAGGAAAGGAAGACCCAGAGTTACCTCTACTGCAGAGGATAAGTTCAATAGAGTTAATTGCACCTCAGATTTCAGCACAAATAAATGGTTCACAGAGTTCAAGTAACAGACACATATCAACATCAACTGGAGACTGGGTGAATCAGGACGTCAGTACTTGATTGGGCCAAGAAACACAAGCAAAGGACATTAGACCGGTGGAAATGTGTGCTTGGAGATTTTTGGTTCCAACCGGCATGTCTTTGTGAGACGGAGGGTAGGTGAACGGAGGATCTCCGCATGCGTGGTTCCCACCGTGAACTATGGAGGAGGAGGTGTAATGGTGTGGGGGTGCTTTGCTGGTGACACTGTCTGTGATTTATTTACAATTCAAAGCACACTTAACCAGCATGGCTACCACGGCATTCTGCAGCGATAAGTCATCCCATCTGGTTTGAGCTTAGTGGGACTATCATTTGTTTTTCAACAGGACAATGACCCAACACACCTCCAGGCTGTGCAAAGGCTATTTGACCAAGAAGGAGAGTGATTGAGTTCTGCATCAGATGACCTGGCCTCCACAATCACCCGACATCAACCCAATTGAGATAGTTTGGGATGAGTTGGACCGCAGAGGGAAGGAAACGCACCCAACAAGTGCTCAGCATATGTGGGAACTCCTTCAAGACTGTTGGAAAAGCATTCCAGGTGAAGCTGGTTGAGAGAATGCCATGAGTGTGCAAAGCTGTCATCAAGGCAAAGGGTGGCTACTTTGAAGAATCTCAAATACAAAATATAATTTTATTTGTTTAACACTTTTTTGGTTACTACATGATTCCATATGTGTTATTTCATAGTTTGTATTCTACAATGTAGAAAATAGTAAAAATAAAGACAAACCCTTGAATGAGTAGGTGTCTCCAATCCTTTATCTGGCACTGTATATACACATACACACACACAAAAGTATGTGGACACCCCTTCAAATTAGTGGATTCAGCTATTTCAGCCAAACCCGTTGCTGACAGGTGTATAAAATCGAGCACACAGCCAGGCAATCTCCATAGAGAAACATTGGCAGTAGAATGGCCTTACTGAAAAGCTCAGTGACTTTCAACATGGGACCGTCAGAGGATGCCACCTTTCCAACAAGTCAGTTCGTCACATTCGTCAACAGTACGTGCTGTTATTGTGAATTGGAAACGTCTAGGAGCAACAACGGCTCAGCTGCAAGTGGTTGGCCACACAAGCTCACAGAACGGGACTGCTGAAACGCGTAGCGCATAAACATTGCCTGTCGTCATTTGCAACACTCACTATAGAGTTCCAAACTGTCTCTGGAAGTAACATTGGAACAAGAACTGTTCGTCCGGAGCTTCATGAAATAGGTTTCCATGGCCGAGCAGCCGCACACAAACCTAAGATCACCATGCGCAATGCCAAGCGGTGGCTGGAGTGGTGTAAAGCTCACCTCCATTGGAGTCTAGAGCAGTGGAAACTCGTTCTCTGGAGTGATGAATCACACTTCACCATCTGCCAGTCCGACGGACGATTCTGGGTTTGGCAAATGCTAGGAGAACGCAAGCTTCCCCAATGCATAGTGCCAACTGAAGAGTTTGGTGGAGGAATAATGGTTTGGGGCTGTTGTTCATGGTTCGGGCTCGGCCCCTTGGAACCCCGACTGTGAGCCAGGCCTAATCGTCCAACATCAGTGCCTGACCTCACAAATGTTCTTGTGGTTGAATGGAAGCAAGTCCCCGCAGCAATGTTCCAACATCTAGTGGAAAGCCTTCCCAGAAGAGTGAAGGCTGTTATAGCAGCAAAGGCGGGGACCAACTCCATATTAATGCCCATGATTTAGGAATGAGATATATATTTATTTAGTGTTATATTTGTATATATCCACCCGGACAGAGTCAGTGTCTACACCAAACACAGCTTTCAACTGGAAGGGAAGAGAACTCTACTCTTGCCACACCCTCTACGGCCCTCTTGCCCAATCACACAACACCTCAACAGCCTGAATGGCCCTCTATTTGCACAGTGTCAGGGAGTATTAAGGTGCTGAAGTCAATCTTACCTCTCTCCCCACTCCTCCAAGATCCAATCATCTGGAAGGTATTGCGAGGGGCCAAATACATGAGGACTTCCTGTCTCTGGGGACATAATTTCCTGGGGTTGAGTGATACAGTATGTACTAAAGACATTCATCTTACTCCATTCTTGCTGGCTTTCCTCCCCAAGCTTTCCAGGTCTTACCCAGTCCTTGTTTTTTAAAATTATCTTTAACTTATTCTAAATGCTTGTGCTTGCTTCACCCTGCAGTGACGTATCTGTGCACTTTGAGGCAGGGGTTTATGAAGGATGTGTAAAGGCATGTTATAACACTAATGAACACACATTAGATAGACCAATCAGAAGCAGTAGAGGAAATTACGTCAATCAGTCATCATTGGCTGTACTTGCATCACAGGTTTATTGCTTGAAAAGGCTAAATAAGAAATGGAACACATTCTCAACTTTCTTGAATTAAGATTACTTCTTGCCTTATAAAACTTTGCCCATACATGTTTTGTTTTTGTCCATTGCTGTTCTTCCATTTCATAACTTTGTGTTATTGGAGTGATAATCCTGATTTGATTTCCAAAGGGGATGTTTGGAGTAGAACGTGGAGGCCATTTACTGTACTGTACCCATCAAGGACTCTGGATTTTAGATATACTGTATTTCACTGTATAGATATTATTTTAAAATTGTATGTATAAATGTAAAAAAAAAAAAAAAAAGATATTTATCTCTCTCACCTGATAGTTTTCTGGAAAGCTAACCTAGTTGTGAACAGATGGTGGCGAAAGATTATTGTACATAAGATTTTTTTTTAAATGTAATGGTAAAGACTAGTGAATTCAAGATCTTAACACTGATCTTGCACGTGTCTATTTTTGATTATCTAATTATGCACATTCCTCATGTTCAAGGAGCATATTAATTGTGAGGAATCATTTTTGAGGAATCCAAGTTCACTAGGGGTTAGCAGAATGGAACCAGCTAATAGTGCCAGGAGTTTTCCCTGGTCAAGTCACATCAAGCTCGAAGGACCTTGAAAACCACGCCACCATGAATAAGGTTGTCAGGGATTTGTACAGTCAGCCATAACTCCTGGGCCCAACCAGAGATTGGTTTGATGTTATGAGCTTGGGGAGAACGATGAAACCATTATAATGACTGTTTTGTGGCATAGTAAAGAAAGCTCTTATTTTTTGTATGAACCACTGATCAATTTGATTAGATGGAGTGTACTTTTCAGTGAGTGTCCAAAGCTGAGTGATTGAAGAATGTGAGTGAGAGAATTTGGCAATGCAACATTTTGCATATGAAAAGGACTTTCAGGGCCCCAATTTGCAAAAGTAGGACTGTCGTATATAATGTAATTAATTATACATTGGCCACTATCATAGTGGTCAGGTTTGAAAATGTAATCATATTCTACTTTAAATCACTGGAACCTGTTTTTATTTTCCCCTGTAAACTTCAATTGCACACCTGAGCCAATCGTATTGTTGGAATCAATAAGGTAGTATTTTATTGAAACCGGAGAACAACATCCACCTGTTTAGGTTTTATTATGTTCCTCTCCTCTCCACACACAATGTTTAGCACTCGGGGAGAAAAGTTTATAATTTACTGTAACCTTTAGAAGTTTTCACGTTATTATTATATTGTATGCTCCTTCCTGTCTGTAAGGTTCTAGTGATCCTCAAAATAACATTTTTTCTCCTTGCAGTGGTGTAGGAGTCCATGATGAACTATTCATTATTATTGTCTAACATGTCTATGCGTAAATAGTTTTGTTATTTTCAATCCCCCTCCATCTTAAATGTGTGAATGGGGTTTGTCTATATGTAACATTCAGTCATGTTCAACACTACAGCTTAAAAGTTTGCATTCAATTTTGTTGTAAAATATGAATAAGAACATTATGGGAAGGTTCTGGACCAGAGATGTGTGTGAGTTAAATAATTGCCCCCCTTATGCTGTTCAATCACAATGTTTAGAGCGATGAGAAGTTTACCGTATGATTTAACCCTATCTATTCCGAAAAACTATAGCAGTGACAAGTTATAGCGCCATATCCTACATTTGAATTAAAGTTCCAAGTTCACCATGGAATGTCTGTCTGCATGACACAGAGACCAAGCACACATCGGCATCAGATTCAAGCACAAAAGGGATCGTTTTTTTTTGGGGGGGGGGGGGGGGGGACATTTCAGGGAACAATAGTTGGCTACTCTGACAACCGAGTGAATAATTCTCCCCATGTTGTGTATGTTTGTCACAGGAGTTGCTTGTCATTACTACTAACTGCAATTAATCTACCACTGGGAGGTCAATAAGGGCTTCCTCTTCTCTCTGCTCTCTCCAAAATACTTTTTGACACTATGCAATCAATGGCCGTGCAGTTTAACCCCAATGTTTACACAGCCAGGGGGAAATTCATGTTGCTTATACATTTTGTAATAAATTTACACAAAGAGGACTTCAATTTGACGTGTGGTATTGTACATATAGCACTGCACATATCTCTTTATCTGAGTTGTTCAATTAATATTTTGTGTATGCACTCTTGGTATGCTGTGTTCATAAATTATTTGGTTAATAATAATCTCAATTAAAGGCGGGGCTGATCTTCCTGATTTAGCCTCGGTTTCAATTCTCATCATTAGGAAATGTGACAGAACAAGATTTGGGTTTTGGAGGCTTGCTTTGATGTGGGTGTCTCTTGTGTATGTTCAAACGTGGGAGGCGTTTTTTATATATATATATATATATATATATATATATATATACATATACACATACATATATATACATATACACATACATATATATACATATACACATACATACATATATATATACATACATACATACATACATACATACATACATACATACATACATACATACATACTCTATGAGCAGAAATACTGTTTACCTCAATTAGCCACAAAATCTCAAATGAGCTTCAGCCCCTTGTCATTTGTGAGTGAGATATATATATACATACATACATACATACAGTTACGGTACCCTTCATTCTGTGACATACCATTTTTTTTCCTAATTAGCTCGCAAATCTCTGTTTTGGATGAGACTGACTTTATGACCAAAATTATCCTATTTACACTTTATAGTCAATTTTGACAATAGAATAAATGTTCCTAACTCATTTTGATGCCACATATGCCATTTTCAAAAGGAGTAGTTACGTTCAGTTGCTCTTTAAAAACAGGTCATATCCATAGTCAGTCATAGTGATTTAATTGTCTTCTGAATTAATTTAGCTAATTTATTTTTTAAATAAATACTTGATTATATTATACTACCCTAACCCCATTATTTTCACTCATTTCATTTAGTAAATTGGTTATAATTGCTGTTTTATACTGAAATTGAAAAAATGAATTAAAGACTGATTTTACAGCAAATCATTATTTTCTGTTTTTAAATTTTTTGAGTTCCTTGAGTTCAAGGACATTACTCATGTGTATGGGCGGGTAACTGGATTTGTTAAAGGTGCTGTCTGTCACATTTTATTGATCGTTTCAACTATTGAAATATACCCCTTTGTTTTTGAAGAATACAACTAATAAATACTGTACCTAAAGCTTATCTATAGCTTATCTATCTATAGCTTAGTATTACTAAGCTATTTCAGGAAGTTGTATGTCCACTGAAGGTGGCCATTTACTACAGATGTGGCCATTTTAAGTGCTATTTACAAAACTGTGCATGTGGAATTTGTTTACAGAGCCAGCGACATTGTATCTATTTTATGTCATCATAGTTTTACTATACACACTTTTCCACCAATCACAGTTCTCAAAGGAAGCAATTACGTCATATGTCCTTCCCGGGGCTGCGCGCATCTCCGCCTCCTTCCTTTAAAAACAAATACACCGTTTTTATTTTTTTATGGTTGTGCGCCGCCCTTTTATTTACCATATTAGCAATTAGCTAGCTAACAACTATTTGTTTCCCCGTGATTTATACGCGCTTTTGTGATAATCAACGCCATCGCTGAGGTCCACGAAGGATTGTAAAGGTAATACCGCTTTTCAATGATTTGACCGTCTGCATAATTGTTCCGCTCTGAACTGCACAATGCCATTTTATGGTGTGCTTTGCTAATATAATGGCGCCTGTCGGCTCCCTCTCCTCGTCGAAAGGTAAGTTGCTAATCATGGTTCCCCTTATCGCTGACGTCCGTTGACGCGGGTACTTGCGTGCCAGTGACTGTGTATTACAAAAATTCGCTCATTCATTGAAACAAAAGCACATACTAGCCACGCTAGCTAACGTTAGCTAGCTACAAGGCAAATGTTAAGAATAGCTGGCTTGTCCACCCATGTTTAATTAGCCAGCTAGCTAGTGTTAGCTGGCTTGTCCACCAATGTTTAGTTAGCCAGCTAGCTAGCTAGTGTTAGCTGGCTGACGTTATACTGCCTGATTTGACCAATTAACGTTAGTTAGCAATAGATAAATTAGTAACGTTTGATAACTATCAAAAGTTACTAGGGGTGTGTTCGTAAATTCAATCTTGAGTGCCAGAGTGCACTCGTAAATTCAGAGCGTTGTCAGATTGTCCGTTTGTAAATTCAAAAGCGTTTCGCTCTTGGAGCGTTCAGAGTGCACACTGGACGCTCTGGCCGAGGAGTAGGGCTGATCCGAGCGTTCTGACCTCACAACGGTAACCACTCTTAACGTTGCTAGTTACTTCCAGACACGCATGAGAGAACATCTCACTCGCCCAAGCAGAGCTGACTAGGCTGTTTTCATGTTATCCAGAGCGTTGATGACTAATTGCTGATGGCAACAATTTAATTACGTTTTTTTGCGGACGTTTACTGACACACCCGCCATATTCAAGGGGTGTTGAGCGTTCGTAAATTCATCAGCTATTTTGCGCTCTGGCACACTCAGACGAGTGTTCTGAAATCACAGTAGATGGCCAGAGTGAAATTACGAACGCACCCGAATTTACCTAGCTAGTTAGCTTGTATTCAAATGAGAGGATCCTACGTAACGTTAGCTAAACGCTCACCTTGCTTAATAACTAGCTAGAGAACTCCGCTAGCAAACAACATTGAACTGGTTTATTGTGCGGGCTAGCTAACGACATTGGAATTTGCCTGTTGACCACACCAGCTAACGTTATGTTGAGCAAGAAAGACAACGCACTTGGCTAACAAACTTATAGCTAGCTAGCTACCACAGGTTAGCCTTGTAACTAGCTAGCTACTGGTACCTAGTACATCATTTTCAACCATGCCCTTAGTTTTTATTGATTTATTTTACTAGGCAAGTCAGCTAAGAACAAATTCTTATGTTCAATGACTGCCTAGGAACAGAATAACTTCTCAGGGGCAGAACGACATTTTTTTTATTTTTTTTTACCTTGGCAGTTTGGAGATTCGATCTTGCAACCTTTCGGCTACTAGTCCAACGCTCTAAACACTAGGCTACCTGAGACCATATCCTTGGTCTCTCATTAGCTACACATATCCTGGTGGATGTGCATAGTAATTCTAGCTATGACGAATAACTAGCTAGTCAATCGTATTTAAAAAAAAAAAAAATTTTAGTTGTGAGGGATAGGTGACTGTACTCTATTTCCATGTAGATTCTCAGCCTGTCCAGTCCTTGTCCACCATATCCCTCAATTTACAAAATAGACTTGCCGGAGAGGGCTCTGTCCAGTGCCCATACGCACCAGTGTCCCATCGGGAAAGTTTACCAGTGGTCTTTAAATGTTTCTGTATATCTGCCTCCGCAGTGACAATGGAAGAGGTGCAGAACAGCAATGGCGCTGAGACACAGACTGTCACCATCCCCACCACCATCACAGCCTCCCAGATCTCCCAGATAGCCCAACAGGTAACAGACAGGCTGATATCAAGAGGTTAATAATGGAAGTAGGGATTAGAAATGGGAATGATATCACTGACGGCAATGTACTATGCAGGTGAGAACTTTGAGGGCTATGTAGTGTTACTGTCACAAAGAACAAGATGGGTTCATTCTGTGAATAATATCAGCATGGTATTGAAGAGGCATAGTTACCAAGGTGTCTGCAGGTCCTTTAAGTCTTAAATTAATTTATCTGGTCTATATTGAGCCGCTGCTTAAATACTCACTATGCAGAAAACACTCTGCCATTTCCTGGTAGCTAAAATTCTAATAGTTTGCCTAATTTCAGTTTGACAAAACAAGCAAATATAGTGTAGAGCATCATTGTACCATCTACATAGCTGTGCAGTATCTTTTCTATAACCAAACATATTGTTCTTTCAGCTGTTTGAAGCTGGTGCACAAAACTGAAATTAAAGATGCAAAAATGAAACTTAAGAATGGATGCATAGAAATAGCACACACAGAATAGATATTCCGCTTAGACTTGCTTTCAATGAGAATGACAGATCGAAAACACATTTCTATGTGAATTTGGTCAGGTTGCCCAAAAAGTTACATATTGCAGCTTTAATTGTTTCAACCACTACAAAAATATAAACAATTGGGTAATTCTTACAACTGACATTTTACCAAAAATGTACTGAAAATGAATGGAATTTTTCCCGATTTCTTCATGGATCACTGAGATTAGGATCTGTACTTATCTATTTAATACATCTTTTTTTTTTCAGATTTTTTTCCACAATTCTTATTACTGCAACAGTTTTCAAAGTAACAAATAAATCCTTTGCAAAAAAAATGTTTAACTCCAGCAAGGTTAAAACAACACTGAAAATAAAAATATTTACATCTAAATTATACTATTTTAAATCAGACTTGTTCCAAATTTGAGCTTTTTAGCCGTTTCGGTAATAAGAAGGCCAAGTGGGCTGAAATGGGTTACTTGAGAATAAGAAACTCATTCTGTAGCATATAATTCATTAAATTAACTTTTCTCATCTAAGGACTACTCTAGATGATGGATCATTTGTGAATAATAGTTATACTATTTTAAAACTGATAGGTTTGCATTGGGGTTTTGTAACTCAATTTGCTACAGACATGGTTTTACGAGAATCGCATGAGAACTCGAGGCGCACTTTCAAGTTGTTAGAGAGCTATCAACATGTGTGCCTCTGTGTGTGCACATCATGTGCGAGTTGGGCTGTTGCCAGAGGAAAAAAAGGAGAGAGCAAGGTAGCCTATACAATTTGATATACAACAGTATCTAAAGCTGGGACAATAAACCGGCATTGCCATCCTCTTACCAAAGCAATTTTGCTTGCTTAACCCTCCTGCTGTGTTCCAGTTGAATTGGACTGATTTTACAGGTTTTCTCTCTGAAAAATGTAGTTAATTTAAATCTGATTGTCATAAGGTTCCATGACTTTGTCCACACAGGGCATCTGAACACACAAAATACATTTCTGAAGATTTTCATAACATTTTGGGTGTCTTAACTTTTGTACACCTGTGGTGTTCCCGGGTTAAAAATGACCGGTTATTAAAAATGAAGGGGCGAGACTACAATTAGTGTATAAAATTGAGTTCAGGCACATGTCCATTCATCAGATGGACACACTTCCTCTCCCAGACCCCCACATGCATGCATGTGTGTTTGAGCACACGCACCTCACTCCCCTTCTTGGCTTCCATGGCAACCCCCACAGGAACCTTTCTCCAATAGAATCTTTCCCTCAATGCCAACAGGTGTGGTTCCATTCTCAGAAACAATCGCAACATGGTTTCAATAATATATATATATATAGAACTTTTCTTGCAGCTCTGGTATATAAAATTTTTTTGAGGCCTTGCTCACAATTCATTCTTTGGCAGCACGTATCATATCTTTGATCATGACACTGGTGAGGCGAGAGTCCTTGTTAAACGTTGACACAGAGGTCTGTGATAAATAGCACTGTTTCATCTGAGTATTTGTTATAATCAAAATAATCCATACATTTAGTTTTTTTTTTTTTTACTCAAACGAGTTGTATGAGCTCAGGTCAATGAGGCCTACAGACCATAAATAGAAGTTGTAATGTTCACAATAACTTCAGTTGATTAAAAAGATCTAATGCAACATTATTTGATAATAAATGGATTATTATGGGTTTATAATCAGTTATAATGGGGTGGTCATTTTGGACCGGGAACACAGAATTAATTAACATGAAATGAAAACAACAGGAGGGTTACGTGATTCGGCAACCCAACGTTCCTGCTGATATTTTTTGGGGGGTTGGAGTTCTAAAACCATTGTTTGGTGAACAGTAATGTGAGAGTCAGGCGGCATTGGCGGAGAGTCAGGTGGAGAATGACGTGTTGAAAAGGGCGAGGAACGAGATGGAGTCACAATCCATGCCAGGCACACCTGTGAGCTCTGGAACTCCACCTCCGACATGCAGTCAAGGTCGTCGGTTCACCCTGACATTTCCATTACTCTTCTGACAACAGCACTTGACCAACTGCTCCACAGGCACAGCAAGGGCCGCCCGGACCATTGTGCTGTTCAGCTATTCCAAGGATGTGTAACCGAAGAGATACCACGAGTGGGCACAGAATAGAAACTGGGATGGCTCCCGAGGCAAATGTGGCTTACCAGTGAACCTCCGGGTGTTCATCATTAATACTGTCTCAGAAGTTTCTGTTTTTGACTGATGCAACCCGAAAAAGCACTAAAGACCGAGAAAGTCTGGACATGGCCTGCTCTCCCTTATGTAAGGAGTTAGGCACTTTCCCATGTTTACTACAGTATGTACTGTAGGCTATGTTTACTTGTCAGACTGCACAGTAGCCCAAAACAAATGCCGGTGGCTTATCTTCAAAATGCTTTATTATACAAATGTAAAAGCATATACTGTACAGTACTGTATTTCTTCATCAGCATCTTTATGCTTTTGTTAATAAAATAATGATATAAATACTGTTTCAAAATGCTGATGTTTGATTTGGTTATGGATCCATAACGAATTACTATGAGAATAAATATCACTGAATTAGACATTTTGGAACAAAGTTGTCGAATGAAGGTAAACAAATTGTTGCTTACTGGAAAATACTATTTCGTACAGCGCCATTATGGCTATTAGCAGGGCTATATTTTGGCCTGTTCAGATTACAATTGCTCATTGTCATTTTTTGGAAAACAAAATCATCTCAAATATATATTTTTTATATATACAGTGGGGCAAAAAAGGTATTTAGTCAGCCACCAATTGTGCAAGTTCTCCCACTTAAGATGAGAGGCCTGTAATTGTCATCATAGGTACACTTCAACTATGACAGACAAAATGAGAGAAAAAAAATCCAGAAAATCACATTGTAGGATTTTTGTATTAATTAATGTGGAAAATAAGTATTTGGTCAATAACAAAAGCTTATCTAAATACTTTGTCATTGCCAACAAAGGGTATATAATAGAGGTCAAATATTTTCTGTAAGTCTTCACAAGGTTTTCACACACTGTTGCTGGTATTTTGGCCCATTCCTCCATGCAGATCTCCTCTAGAGCAGTGATGTTTTGGGGCTGTTGCTGGGCAACACGGACTTTCAACTCCCTCCAAAGATTTTCTATGGGGTTGAGATCTGGAGACTGGCTAGGCCACCAGGACCTTGAAATGCTTCTTACGAAGCCACTCCTTCATTGCCCGGGCGGTGTGTTTGGGATCATTGTCATGCTGAAAGACCCAGCCATGTTTCATCTTCAATGTCCTTGCTAATGGAAGGAGGTTTTCACTCAATCTCACAATACATGGCCCCTTCATTCTTTCCTTTACACGGATCAGTTGTCCTGGTCCCTTTGCAGAAAAACAGCCCCAAAGCATGATGTTTCCACCCCCATGCTTCACAGTAGGTATGGTGTTCTTTGGCTGCAACTCAGCATTCTTTGTCCTCCAAACACGGCGAGTTGAGTTTTTACCAAAAAGTGATATTTTGGTTTCATCTGACCATATGACCTTCTCCCAATCCTCTTCTGGATCATCCAAATGCTCTCTGGCAAACTTCAGACGGGCCTGGACATGTACTGGCTTAAGCAGGGGGACACGTGTGGCACTGCAGGATTTGAGTCCCTGGCGGCTTAGTGTGTTACTGATAGTAGGCTTTGTTACTTTGGTCCCAGCTCTCTGCAGGTCATTCACTAGGCCCCCCCGTGTGGTTCTGGGATTTTTGCTCACCGTTCTTGTGATCATTTTGACCCCACGGGGTGAGATCTTGCGTGGAGCCCCAGATCAAGGGAGATTATCAGTGGTCTTATATGTCTTCCATTTCCTAATAATTGCTCCCACTGTTGATTTCTTCAAACCAAGCTGCTTACCTATTGCAGATTCAGTCTTCCCAGCCTGGTGCAGGTCTACAATTTTGTGGTGTCCTTTGACAGCTCTTTGGTCTTGGTCATAGTGGAGTTTGGAGTGTGACTGTTTGAGGTTGTGGACAGGTGTCTTTTATACTGATAACACGTTCAAACAGGTGCCATTAATACAGGTAACGAGTGGACAGAGGAGCCTCTTAAAGAAGTTGTTACAGGTCTGTGAGAGCCAGAAATCTTGCTTGTTTGTAGGTGACCAAATACTCATTTTCCACCATAATTTGCTAATTCATTAAAAATCCTACAATGTGATTTTCTGGATTTCTTTTGTCATTTTGTCTGTCATAGTTGAAGTGTACGTATGATAAATTACAGGCCTCATCTTTTTAAGTGGGAGAACTTGCACAATTGGTGGCTGACTAAATACGTTTTTTGCCCCACTGTATGCCTCCCCACTGTGGTTGTCTATTTCAGCACTGCTCTGAGACAAGCATGGAGAAATTAAAATGTTTCATTTTTATTCTTAAGATATACAGTGCCTTGCAAAAGTATTCGGCCCCCTTGAACGTTGCGACCTTTTGCCACATTTCAGGCTTCAAACATGAAGATATAAAACTGTATTTTTTTGTGAAGAATCAACAACAATTGGGACACAATCATGAAGTGGAACGACATTTATTGGATATTTCAAACTTTTTTAACAAATCAAAAACTGAAAAATTGGGCGTGCAAAATTATTCAGCCCCCTTAAGTTAATACTTTGTAGCGCCACCTTTTGCTGCGATTACAGCTATAAGTCGCTTGGGGTATGTCTATCAGTTTTGCACATCGAGAGACTGACATTTTTTCCCATTCCTCCTTGCTAAACAGTGCGAGCTCAGTGAGGTTGGATGGAGAGCATTTGTGAACAGCAGTTTTCAGTTCTTTCCACAGATTCTCGATTGGATTCAGGTCTGGACTTTGACTTGGCCATTCTAACACCTGGATATGTTTATTTTTGAACCATTCCATTGTAGATTTTGCTTTATGTTTTGGATCATTGTCTTGTTGGAAGACAAATCTCCGTCCCAGTCTCAGGTCTTTTGCAGACTCCATCAGGTTTTCTTCCAGAATGGTCCTCTATTTGGCTCCATCCATCTTCCCATCAATTTTAACCATCTTCCCTGTCCCTGCTGAAGAAAAGCAGGCCCAAACCATGATGCTGCCACCACCATGTTTGACAGTGGGGATGGTGTGTTCAGCTGTGTTGCTTTTACGCCAAACATAACGTTTTGCATTGTTGCCAAAAAGTTCCATTTTGGTTTCATCTGACCAGAGCACCTTCTTCCCCATGTTTGGTGTGTCTCCCAGGTGGCTTGTGGCAAACTTTAAACTACACTTTTTATGGATATCTTTAAGAAATGTCTTTCTTCTTGCCACTCTTCCATAAAGGCCAGATTTGTGCAATATACGACTGATTGCTGTCCTATGGACAGAGTCTCCCACCTCAGCTGTAGATCTCTGCAGTTCATCCAGAGTGATCATGGGCCTCTTGGCTGCATCTCTGATCAGTCTTCTCCTTGTATGAGCTGAAAGTTTAGAGGGACGGCCAGGTCTTGGTAGATTTGCAGTGGTCTGATACTCCTTCCATTTCAATATTATCGCTTGCACAGTGCTCCTTGGGATGTTTAAAGCTTGGGAAATCTTTTTGTATCCAAATCCGGCTTTAAACTTCTTCACAACAGTATCTCGGACCTGCCTGGTGTGTTCCTTGTTCTTCATGATGCTCTCTGCGCCTTTAACGGACCTCTGAGACTATCACAGTGCAGGTGCATTTATACGGAGACTTGATTACACACAGGTGGATTGTATTTATCATCATTAGTCATTTAGGTCAACATTGGATCATTCAGAGATCCTCACTGAACTTCTGGAGAGAGTTTGCTGCACTGAAAGTAAAGGGGCTGAAATATCCAATAAATGTCGTTCCACTTCATGATTGTGTCCCACTTGTTGTTGATTCTTCACAAAAAAAATACAGTTTTATATCTTTATGTTTGACGACTGAAATGTGGCAAAAGGTTGCAAAGTTCAAGGGGGCCGAATACTTTCGCAAGGCACTGTATGTTGACTGAATATAAGCAAGTGACGTCTGCTAAATAATCAAGTTAGGTTTCTCCAGGAATAAGTCATTCTAAATAACAAACTGGCTTTATTTACAAATTAATGTGTCTCACCCCATGTTCAAGAATTGCCTTTTTCTCGCTCAATGAAAACAAAATCTCCCAAAATATTGTTTCTTTAAAAAAAAAAAAAAAAAAAAAAGATATTAGATATTAGATATTAATTTAGAATCCCCCATCCTCTAAATGTAATTATTGGCGGAGAGTCACGTCATTGTAAAAAAAACCTGTTGGATCTCTAGGGGCGCTATTTCATTTTTGGATAAAAAACGTTCCCGTTTTAAGCGCGATATTTTGTCACAAAGATGCTCGACTATGCATATTCTTGACAGTTTTTGAAAGAAAACACTCTGAAGTTTCAGAATCTGCAAAGATATTGTCTGTAAGTGCCCCAGAACTCATTCTACAGGCGAAACCAAGATGAAACGTCAAACAGGAAATGAGCAGAATTTCTGAAGCTCTGTTTTCTAATGTCTCCTTATATGGCTGTGAATGCGACAGGAATAAGCTTAGACCTTCTGCCGTTTCTCCAAGATGTCGGCAGCATTGTGACGTATTTGTAGGCATATCATTGGAAGATTGACCATAAGAGACTACATTTTCCAAGTGTCCGCCTGGTGTCCTGCGTCGAAATTGGTGCACAAAGCCAGGTGCAAGTATTTTTCCATTTGATTGAGAGGAGAAACCATGCTTCCACGAACGATATATCGAAGAGATATGTGAAAAACACCTTGAGGATTGATTCTAAACCACGTTTGCCATGTTTTCAGTCGATATTATGGAGTTAATTTGGAAAAAAGTTCACGTTTTGAGGACTGAATTTTCGGGTTTTTTTTGTAGCCAAATGTGATGTACAAAACGGAGCTATTTCTAATACACAAATAATATTTTTGGAAAAAACTGAGCATTTGCTATCTAACTGAGTCTCCTCATTGAAAACATCCGAAGTTCTTCAAAGGTAAAATATTTATTTGAATGTTTTTGCTGGTTTTTGTGAAAATGTTTCCTGCTGATGCTAATGCTAAATGCTACGCTAGTTATCAGTACTGTTACACAAATGCTAGTTTGCTATGCTTGAGAAGCATATTTTTGAAAATCTGAGATGACAGTGTTGTTAACAAAAGGCTAAGCTTGAGAGTTAGTATATTAATTTCATTTCATTTGTGATTTTCATGAATAGTTAACGTTGCGTTATGGTATTGAGCTTGAGGCTATCATTACGCTACCGGATCCGGCATGGCTCAGCGCAAGAGGTTAAGAACAAATTCTTACTTACAAGGACAGTCTACTCCTTCCTCCCCGTCGGGGAATTGAACCCCCATCTCCCGCATGCCCTACCCGGACGACACAGGGATTCTTTAGCTAAATAGCCAAGTACTTTACTGCCGACCGTCACGCTGTACAGCGCCATATTTTCCGTTCCATCCTAATGGAATAGAAACACGATCATATTAACTAAGCAAGTACTAGTCAAAAGTTTGGACATACCTACTCATTCCAGGATTTTGCTTTATTTTTACTATTTTCTACATTGTAGAATAATAGTGAAAACCACATGTAATCAGTTAAGAACAAATTCTTATTTACAAGGACAGCCTACTCCTTCCTCCCCATCAGGGAATAGTACAGACATGGCCTGCTCTCCCTTATGTAAGGAATTTGGCACTTTCCCATTTTTATTACAGTATGTATTGTAGGCTATGTTTTTTACTTGTCAGACTGCACAAAAACCACCTGCATTTGTTTTAGGTTATTGTGCAGTCTGACAAGTAAATACAATAATAACTAAATCAACATATGCATTTTTGAAAGAGTATTTTTAGCATTATTTTATTAACGAAAGCATAAAGATGCTGATGAAGAAATACAGTATATAAATTATCCACATTTAAAAGCATATACTGTATTTCTTCATCAGCATCTTTATGCTTTCGTTAATAAAATAATGCTAAAAAAATACTATTTCAAAATGCAGATGTTGATTTAGTTATCAATCCATAACGATTTACTATGGGAATAAATATCCCTGATTTACAGACATTGGAGCAAGTTGTCTAATGAAGGCAAACAATTTAGTCCTCTTATACTGTAGCCTACTCCTGATCGTCAGGTCGTCAGGTAGTACAGCGCCATATGTTCCATTCCATCTTAACGGAAACCCTGAGGCTTTTTTTCTCTTTTTTCTCGGAATAAAAACACCATAATATTAATTGAGCCAAATGTCTTAATTAATCCCATATACTATGTTATTACAAAACATGTAATGCCAATATGGAAGACTATCAAATGCTTCTCAAAGATACCCTCTGGTGGTCAAACTAGCACTATCAGAAAAATGGCTGACAATTATATAACGTGCCACAGAATGCTGCAACAGCCCACAAGGTGTGCTGCAGTATGATGCAACTTTTAGAGGAGGAACCACTGTACAAAACATTGTTGCTCTGTTTCCTGCCTTAACGTGACCCCTGGATACATATAGAATCGCAATACATATTGTATCGGCAGCTAAGTATCGTGAGGACCCTGGCAATTCCCAGACACCGCTGTTTTAGTGTTCGTTGCTGCATCAGACTCTAAAGGTAGTCTCAGCGAAAGCAGAATGGCTTCGCTCTCACATAGTCACACAGGGTATGTGCACTGGTGCGCTTTACAATACTACAACAACAGAGGGGAAGGGGAGCCTCGCACTTCAAAGCTCTTAGTAGTTGTGGAAATTTACCTGCAGATGCAAACAGCAGTAGCGTCACCTGGCTGAGTAGCTTTAATAGGACAGCAAACCGAATCCAAAGGATGGGACAGTACAGGATTGAATATTCACTCCTGTGTCATCGTCTAATCTGACTGTGTTTGCAGATGTCTCTGGGGGGCTCTCCTGTGACTGTGGTCCAGCTACCTGGGGGTCAGTTCCAGGTGCAGGGGGTGATCCAGTCGGCCCAGTCGTCTGTCATCCAGTCCCCACAGTTGCAGACTGTTCAGGTAAGAGGTGCTCCTCTACAACTAGGAACTAGGCCCGAGCCCGTATTCACAAAGCATCTCAGAGTAGGAGTGCTGCTGATTTAGGATCAGTTTTACCATAAAGATCATAATGAATAAGATTACGTACACAAGTATTTTGCTACATCCACAAGATCTGCTAAATATGTGTATTTGACCAATAATTTGATTTTAATCCTAGATCTGCAACCCTACTCTGGGATGCTTTATGAATACTGCCTCTGGACTACAGTGCCTCCGGAGGACATGGAGGTGTCCCCTGTTCTTCTAGCATACTTTAATTGTTGTTAGCCTTTAGCTTATGTTATCTTGCCAAATGGTATTACTGGGGTAAATGTGTGATTGATTGGGCAGATATCTCTATATTGTACACTCTAGAACCACCACATTCTAATTTAAGTCAGGGTCCTGGACAGTGATTCTGATTCCCATGTAAAAAAAAAAGATCCTGATAAAAATGCTAGAGGAGGTGTACCTGTGGATGTATTTCAAGGCCTTCCTTCAAACTCAGTGCCTCTTTGCTTGACATCATGAGAAAATCAAAAGAAATCAGCCAGTACCTCAAAAACAAAATGTGTAGACCTCCACAAGTCTGGTTCATCCTTGAGAGCAATTTCCAAACACCTGAAGGTACCACGTTCATCTGTAACAACAATAGTATGCAAGTATAAACACCTTGGGACCAGCTGTCATACCGCTCAGGAAGGAGACGCGTTCGGTCTGCTAGAGATGAATGTACTTTGGTGCGAAAAGTGAAAATCAATCCCAGAAGAACAACAAAGGACAATGTGAAGATGCTGGAGGAAACTGGTACAAAAGTATCTATATCCACAGTAAAACGAGTCCTATATCGACATAACCTGAAAGGCCGCTCAGCAAGGAAGAAGCCACTGCTCCAAAACCGCCATAAAAAAGCCAGACTACAGTTTGCAACTGCACATGGGGACAAAACTCATACTTTTTGGAGAAATGTCCTCTGGTCTGATGAAACAAAAATAGAACCTTTTGGTCATAATGACCATCGTTATGTTTGGAGGAAAAATGGGGAGGCTTGCAAGCAGAAGAACACCATCCCAACCATGAAGCACGGGGGTGGCAGCATCATGTTGTGGGGGTGCTTTGCTGCAGGAGGGACTGGTACTCTTCGCAAAATAGATGGCATCATAACGAAGGGAAAATATGTGGATATATTGAAGCAACGTCTTAAGACATCAGTCAGGAAGTTAAAGATTGGTTGCAAATGGGTCTCCCAAATGGACAATGACCCCAAGCATACTTCCAAAGTAGTGGCAAAACGGCTTAAGGACAACCAAGTCAAGGTATTGGAGTGGCCATCACAAAGCCCTGACCTCAATCCTATAGAAAATGTTTTGGCACAACTGAAAAGGTGTGTGCCAGTAAGGAGGCCTACAAACCTGACTCCGTTATTCCAGCTCTGTCAGGAGGAATGGGCCAAAATTCACAACTTATTGTGGGAATCTTGTGGAAGGCTACCCAAAACATTTGACCCAAGTTAAACAATTTAAGGGCAATGCTAACAAGTACTAATTGAGTGTATGTAAACTTCTGATCCACTGGGAATGTGATGAAAGAAATACAAGTTTAAATAAATAATTCTCTCTACTATTATTCTGACATTTCACATTCTTAAAATAAAGTGGTGACCCTAACTGACCTACGGCAGGGAATTTTTACTAAAATGTCAGGAATTGTGTGAAACAACTGAGTTTAAATGTATTTGGCTAAGGTGTATATAAAGTTCCGACTTCAGCTGTGTGTGTGTACAGTCGTGGCCAAAAGTTGAGAATGACACAAATTGTAATTTTCAAAGTCTGCTGCCTCAGTTTTTATGATGGCAATTTTCATATACTCCAGAATGTTATGAAGAGTGATCAGATGAATTGCAAAGTCCCTCTTTGCCATGCAAATGAACTGAATCCCACCCAAAATATTTCCACTGCATTTCAGCCCTGCCACAAAAGGACCATCTGACATCATGTCAGTGATTCTCTCGTTTAGGTATAAGTGTTGATGGAGACGAGGCCGTTGTGCTTGGAATCATTGTTCTTCCTCTGTCAACTATGGTTACCTGCAAGGAAACGCGTGTTGTCGTTATGTACTCCTGAGGTGCTGACTTGCTGCACCCTCGACAACTACTGTGATTATTCGTATTTGACCATGCTGGTCATTTATGAACATTTGAACATGTTCTGTTATCTCCACCCGGCACAGCCAGAAGAGGACTGGCCACCCCTCATAGCCTGGTTCCTCTCTAGGTTTCTTCCTAGGTTTTGGCTTTTCTAGGGAGTTTTTCCTAGCCACTGCTTCTACACCTGCATTGCTTGCTGTTTGGGGTTTTAGGCTAGGTTTCTGTACAGCACTTTGAGATATCAGCTGATGTACGAAGGGCTATACAAAATAAATGTGATTTATTTGTTGCCTAGACTTCACTGCAAATGACACTCAAGTCTTGGGAAAAACAATACACTAATATTGCAGTTTGCCATGACAGCCTTTATAATAGAATGCTTGTGACCACACACAGCCTATATCTAAGTATTGCACTTGTGAAAAAAAAACATCTTAATGAGACGTGCTTTATATTTTTACTATATTATAGTGGCCACTATAGGAGATGATAAAAGACAGTACTGTGCAGCCGTCTTCATCATCAACCTGGCCAAGGCTTTCAACTCTGTCAATCACCGTATTCTTATCGCCAGACTCAACAGCCTTGGTTTCTCTGACTACCTCGCCTGGTTCACTAACTACTTCTCTGATAGAGTTCAGTGTGTCAAATCGGAGGACCTGTTGTCCAGACCTCTGGCAGTCTCTATGGGGGTGCTACAGGGTTCAATTCTCAAGCCGACTCTTTTCTCAGTATATATTGATGTCGCTCTTGCTGCGGGTCATTCTTTGCTCCACCTCTACGCAGACGACACCATTCTGTATACATCTGGCCCTTCTTTGGACACTGTGTTAACAAACCTCCAAACATGCTTCAATGCCATAACACTCCTTCTGCGGCATCCAACTGCTCTTAAATGCTAGTAAAATGAAATGCATGCTCTTCAACCGATCGCTGCCCTCCCGCCAAGCATCACTACTCTGGACGGTTCCGACTTAGAATATGTGGACAACTATAAATACCTAGGTGTATGGCTAGACTGTAAACTCTCCTTCCAGACTCACATTAAGCATCTCCAATCCAAAGTTGTATCTAGAATCGGCTTCCTATTTCGCAACAAAGACGCCTTCACTCATGCTGCCAAACTTACCCTCATTGTAAAACTGACTATCCTACTGATCCTTGACGTTGGTGATGTAATTTTCAAATTAGCTTCCAACACTCTACTCAACACTCTGCATCCAATTTGCTATCACAGTGCCATCCGTTTTGTCACAAGTCCCATATACTACCCACCACTGCGACCTGTATGCTCTCGTTGGCTGGCCATACCCACTGGCTCCAGGTCATCTATAAGTCTTTGCTAGGTAGAGCGCCGCCTTATCTCAGCTCACGGGTCACCATAGCAATACCCGCCCGTAGCATGCAGGTATATTTCACTGGTCATCCCCAAAGCCAACACCTTTAGCCGCCTTTCGCATCTAGTTCTCTGCAGCCAATGACTGGAACAAATTGCAAAAATCACTGAAGTTGGAGACTTATCTCACTAACTTTAAGCGTCAGCTGTCAGAGCAGCTTACCAATCGCTGCAGCTGTACACAGCCCATCTGTAAATAGCCTATCCAACCAACTACTTACCTCATCCTCGTTTTTCTGCTCACAAGTATTTCTACTTGCACTTCCTCATCTGCACATATCACTCCTGTGTAACTTGTAATTACTTTACCACTTGGCCTATTTATTACCTTACCACCTTCATTTGCACACACTGTATACAGATTTGTTTTGTGTTATTGACTGTACGTTTGTTTATCCCATGTGTAACGCTGTCATTTTTGCCGCTTTGCTTTATCTTGGCCAATTTGCAGTTGTAAATGACAACTTGTTCTCAAATGACCTACATAGTTAAATAAAAAAATTCAACGTCAATCAACATGTAGCCTTGTGCAAAAATAATGTTCACAGAGTAAAAATTAAAATAAAAAAGGATAATCCTCCCCCCTTACTCACGTGTTAGTCAAAATCAACACAACAAAAACAACGTATTTGGGCTACACTGAACATTATTAGGTTGTGCACTTTCTGCCTGTGGACATCGATTCTACAATGTGACACCAGAGCATGATACCCTTTGTTGGCATTGATCTCTTTCAGGCAGAGAGTAGACTTGTCATACCCCTTTTTTAAGGAAAGGGGAAATATTAGTTCATCTAACAAACTAACTAGAGTACTAACATTTTACACAGATTGCCAGGGTCCGGTAAGCAAGTAACTTAAGGAACGGCAAGGAGTCGTATACCAGTTAATGCAAATGGTTAGTTATGGTCTAGTTACTAACGTTAGCTCATCTGATGTTGTAATGTTATTAGCCAGCTAATTTTCACAGCATAAACTCAATTATTTGATCAGTTAATGTTGCTCAACATTTTTCTGGTTAGCTAACGGAGAATTTGATCCAGCTACTGTAGCAAGGTGCTTAACAATACTTGTTCCACCACACTTCCTCCCTCACCTCAAACTTTCCAAATACCAGTTTTTTTGGTTACGGCTCATGAAGTACGCTTCATCACCTTCTCCGTGGTCAGGCTTCTCGCCTGCCTCTTATCGTTCAGGGGAAGCGCTGCTGTAGCTGGTAAACTGAAATTTAGCTCTTTCAGCACGAGCTGATTCTGAAACTAGCAAATTGTTTTTTTCTCCAGTTGCATGCTGCATTCTGTTATGTGAACGATTGGCTGAGCCTTGGATACAGCCAGTATTGCTCCAAACGCGCATCACTCGTTCGCATAAAGCCAGTAAAGAGCTAAAGCCCCCCCCCGCCCAAACTTTTGTCATCGGATCTACACAAATCAAATTTTGCCAAAAGGTGACTCGTTTGCTTCCCTGGTTATTCCTCCACCAAACTTTACCGTTGGCACTATTCATTCGGGCAGGTAGCGTTGCCTTGGCCTCTGCCAAACCCAGATTCGTCCAATGGACTGCCAGATGGTGAAGTGTGATTAAATCACTCCAGAGAACGCTTTTCTACTGTTCCAGAGTCCAGTGGCGGCCAGCTGTTAAGTACTGCAGTGCATCTCCTCCTCATGGACTGCACCAGATTTGCCAGTTCTTAGCTGTGAGATTTTCCCCCACTCTTCCATCAAGGCACCTGCAAGTTCCTGGATATTTCTGGGGGGAATGGCCCTAGCCCTCACCCTCTGATCCAACAGGTCCCAGATGTGCTCAATTGGATTGAGATCTGGGCTCTTCGCTGGCCATGGCAGAACACTGACATTCCTATCTTGCAGGAAAACACGCACAGAACGAGCAGTATGGTTGGTGGCATTGTCATGCTGGAGGGTCATGTCAGGATTAGCCTGCAGGAAGGGTACCACATGAAGGAGGAGGATGTCTTCCCAGCGTTGAGATTGCCTGCAATGACAACAAGCTCAGTCTGATGATGCTGTGACACACCGCCCCAGACCGTGATGGACCCTCCACCTCCAAATCGATCCCGCTCCAGAGTGCAGGCCTCGTGTAATGCTCATTCCTTCAACGATAAACACAAATCCGACCATCGCCCCTGGTGAGACATAACCGCGACTTGTCAGTGAAGAGCTCTTTTTTTTTTCCAGTCCTGCCTGGTCCAGCGACAGTGGGTATGTGCCCATAGGCGACGTTGTTGCCCCTTGCGAGGCAGGTCCTCACCAGATGTCAACAGGCCTACAAGCCAATAAGTCCAGCCTCTCTCAGCCTATTGCGGACAGTCTGAGCACTGATGGAGAGATTGTGAGTTCCTGGTGTAAAAGAATGGCAACTTGTTGTTGCCATCCTGTAACTGTCCCGCAGGTGTGATGTTTGGATGTACCGATCCTGTGCAGGTGTTACACGTGGTCTGCCACTGCGAGGATTATCAGTTGTCTGTCCTGTCTCCCTGTAGCGCTGTCTTAGGCGTCTCTCAGTACAGACATTGGTATTTATTGCCCTGGCCACATCTGAAGTCCTCATGCCTCCTTGCAGCATACCTAAGGCATGTCCATGCAGATGAGCAGGGACCCTGGGCATCTTTCCTTTGGTGTTTTTCAGAGTCAGTAGAAAGGCCTCTTAAGTGTCCTAATTTTAAATTAGGTAAGAGAATAAGATGTTACCATTGGTGTATTTAAATTAGATTTTGATATCACAATCCCCCTAAATAATCCCGCATTCTGAATTCAAGTGTTTGACATGGGGAAGTTGACCAATAACTTTATGATCAAACTTTATCAATGTACCAGCAACACTCATTTTTCATGATCTGATTTCAACAAAATATCACAAATAATGATTTTTGACTGTGCAGGACCTTCTAAGTAAACATGGTGTATGAGTAACTCATCATGTACCGGCGTCTCTCCTTCTCCTCCACAGGGCCAGGGCTCAGACAGTGACGATTCCCAGGACTCCTCAGACAGTGGAGCCTCTGCCCAGAAAACCAGAGAGATACTGGCCAGACGGCCCTCCTACAGGTACCTGCCACGGCGCTGTTGTATTAAACACCATCTTAACCTGTCCATGTAGTGGTGGAAAGAAGTGTGTGCAGACTGCAGAGGTCTATGCTGGTGATGGACTGGAATATTGGTGGTGATCAAGTCACCTTTTCACCTAGTTTAACACCTGATTTGTGACCCCACCACCTTCTCTTTTTGGTGTTACGTTCCAACATTTTAAATGTTACTTTTTACATTAGGTAAAAGTACCGACTCAGAGCTTCAAAATGGTATATCATACAGTGCATTCAGAAATAATTCAGACCCTTTTACTTTTCCACATTTTGTTACCTTGCAGCCTTATTCTAAAATAGATTGAATAAATATTTATCCTCCTCAATCTACACACAATACCCAATGACAAAGCGAAAACAGTTTTTTGGAAATTTTAGCAAATGAATTAAAAAAATCTAAACGGTAATCGGTGGAGAAGAGCCTTGGTCAGCTCCAGAGTTTCTATGTGGCGATGGGAGAATAGTGGTGGCAGCATCATGCTGTGGGGATGTTTTTCAGGGGCACGGACTGGAAGACTATTCCGGATCATGGCAAAGATGAACAGAGAAAAGTACAGAGATCCTTGATGTAAACCTGCTCCAGAGCGCTCAGGACCTGAAACTGGGTAGAAGGTTCACCTTCCAACAGGACAATGACGCTAAGCACACAGGCATGACAAGTCTCTGAATGTCCTTGAGTGGCCCAGCCAGAGCCCGGACTTGAACCCGGTCTAACATCTTTGGAGAGACCTGAAAATAGCATATTTCTGTCCTGTGCATTGGAGCAGGACATGTAATGCCCATAGCCTTTTCTGTGCAAAAGTCCTGATTTTCTAAAAAATACATGCATGGGGGATGGTTGCACATCTCTGGGAGGAAGGACATCAATGTTGCACAGCAGCTGAAACCTGGTCCCAGCTGAGTGAAAGTGCCTTGGCTGCAACAACACCAGGCTCCAGACAATTGAAGCTGTAATGGAAGAAAGCAGACAAAAATAGACATTGCACGCCAGCAATAACATTCCTTGACCCGAAGTTCAAGCAATAAGCTCAAAGTACAAAGACAAAATACCTGAAATGTTGGTTGTTCACCCTCGTTCATCTCCTTGTACTGGGGGCGGAGAGCAGGTTTATGCTGAAAGACAAATTCCAGAAAAACAGGTTAATACACAAATTCATTCATCTCCTATATCTTTACCTGTTGACTGCTACAGCTGTACTAAAATGCCCTGTACACTCAACCTGCTTCCAGCCATACAATTGCAATGCAGACACTACACAATAACTAAATGGATTTAGAAAACGTTTAACTAGATAATTACCAGCTAGTTGAACATGCAAAAAAACAACCGAGTTATATAATCCAGTGTAGATGGCTAACTATTTAGCCATAATTTCATTGTGACTAGCTAGCCAATTTAGCATGTCCCTGTCACTTAACATGGAGTTTGTTTAGCATTCGCACCTCAGTGGCTAATTTCAGTAGCTAGCTAGGTAAACATGACAAACTGACCAACATGACAAAGATTATCATTATGTCATGCATGGCTTAGCACATCAGCAATCAACATTAAGAGCAGAATGCAACTGGCCAGCTCAGCTAGCTAGCTGGCTGTAACTTTACCTGTATGCAATTGGCTAGCTAGGTAGCCAACAATAAACTACTTTTTTGATACAGTTGAGACAACATATGTACAGTGCATTGGAAAAGTATTCAGACCCCTTGACCTTTTTTCCATATTTTTTTACGCTACAGCCTTATTCTGAAATTGCTGAGGAATTTTTTATTTAATCAATCTACACACAATACTCCATAATGACAAAGCGAAAAACAGATTTTAGTCATTTTTGTCAATTTATGCCCCCCCCAAAAAAACGTTATTTACATAAGTATTCAGACCCTTTGTTTTGAGACTTGAACAGCTATGCCGGGGTTAAAGCTGTTGGCCCACTTCGCCACCATTAGGACCAATTTTAAAACATTTCCCTAGGATGAGCTACTGCTGTACTCCTACAATGATATATTTTAATGTTTACTAGTGTTCGGGAGTTATTTACTCTGAAAAATAAGAACCTAACACTAGAGAAGCTTTAACCAAGTTTAATTTAATCAAATGTATTTATATAGCCCTTCTTACATCAGCTGATATAGCAAAGTGTTGTACAGAAACCCAGCCTAAAACCCCAAACAGCAAGCAATGCAGGTGTAGAAGAACGGGGGCTAGGAAAAACTCCCTAGAAAGAAACCAGGCTATGAGGGGTGGCCAGTCCTCTTCTGGCTGTGCCGGGTGGAGATTATAGCAGAACATGGCCAAGATGTTCAAATGTTCATAAATGACCAGCATGGTCAAATAATAGTAATCACAGTGAACAGGTCAGGTTTCCATAGCCGCAGGCAGAATAGTTGAAACTGGAGCAGCAGCACGGCCAGGTGGACTGGGGACAACGAGGGGTCATTATGCCAGGTAGTCCTGAGGCATGGTCCTAGGGCTCAGGTCCTCTGAGAAATAAAGAAAGAGAGAATTAGAGAGAGCATACTTAAATTCACACAGGACACCGGATAAGACAGGAGAAATAATCCAGATATAACAGGCTGACCCTAGCCCCCCGACACAAACTACTGCAGCATAAATACTGGAGGCTGAGACAGGAGGGATCAGGAGACCCTGTGGCCCCATCTGATGATACCCCCGGACAGGGCCAAACAGGCAGGATATAACCCCACCCACTTTGCCAAAGCACAGCCACCACACCACTAGAGGGATATCTTCAACCACCAACTTACCATTCTGAGGCAAGGCTGAGTATAGCCCACAAAGATCTCCGCCACGGCACAACCCAAGGGGGGGGGGGGGGGGGGGCGCCAACCCGGACAGGAAGACCACGTCAGTGACTCAACCCACTCAAGTGACGCACCCCTCATAGGGACGGCATGGAAGAGCACCAGTAAGCCAATGACTCAGCCCCTGTAATAGGGTTAGAGGCAGAGAATCCCAGTGGAGAGAGGGGAACCGGCCAGGCAGAGACAGCAAGGGCAGTTCGTTGCTCCAGTGACTTTCCGTTCACCTTCACACTCCTGGGCCAGACTACACTCAATCATAGGACCCACTGAAGAGATGTGTCTTCAGTAAAGACTTAAAGGTTGAGACCGAGTTTGCGTCTCTCACATGGGTAGGCAGACCATTCCATAAAAATGGAGCTCTATGGAAGAAAGCCCTGCCTCCAGCTGTTTGCTTAGAAATTCTAGGGACAATTAGGAGGCCTGCGTACGTACGGCAGGACGAAATCGGAAAGATAGGTAGGAGCAAGCCCATGTAATGCTTTGTAGGTTAGCAGTAAAACCTTGACATGAGCCCTTGCCTTAACAGGAAGCCAGTGTAGGGAGGCTAGCACTGGAGTAATATGATCAACATTTTTGGTTCTAGTTGGGATTCTAGCAGTCGTATTTAGCACTAACTGAAGTTTATTTAGTGCTTTATCCGGGTAGCCAGAAAGTAGAGCATTGCAGTAGTCTAACCTAGAAGTAACAAAAGCATGGATGAATTTTTCTGCATTTTTTATCATTCCCAAAGGTTCTGTACAGCTGTAATCAGACAGCAAAACATTTCGTTCTTCAGTTGTATACATCCTACTTAAGACACTCCTCCTCCTTACAGTTTATGGCTCCACAGGAAACTAATAAAGAGGGTAACAGGAGGACAAATATTTTACTGCCTTAAAATAATCTGTCCTCACCTCCTGACCTCAACACATTCCTTCATCTAATCCACAGATGTCCATTGTTTTTCTTCAGAGAACCATTAACTTCTGACAACCCAGTCTCTTTCATTTCCTATCTCAATGATCAAAGTTTAGCCGATTCCAACACTAGTGAGCCACTTGTCCATTAATTTTCCTGTCTCATTACTTTGGTTCTGTAGCATTGTGTGTTTTAGTGTAAGGATTTCGGTAATGGATTATTGTATGAGTAATCTCCCGCTTCTTAACGGTGGTCTGTAGGAAGATCCTCAATGAGCTGTCTGCTGAGGAGGTGGCGTCACGGAATGAAGGAGAGGATGAAAACCCTGCTTCCTCTGGCATGACCACTGTGACAATGCCCAACACCCAGACAATCTACCAGACTAGTAGTGGCCAATACAGTAAGGGTTGCCCTACTACAACCACACACCATCCTACCAGTGCATAATTATGTCACCATAAATAGATTATACAGGTAAATATTGTTAGAATTGGAGGCACTTGTTGAGTAAGGGATCATCAATAATGGGCGTCTACAGTTTTGTGAAAATATATCGTACCGCCGGGGACAGGGAGTGCAAACTTGCTCCTGATGTGTGGTACTGTAAGCATGCACAAATCCCTCAACTTTTCAGACTTTCAACTCAGGCAGCCATGGGCATGAACAGAAAAGTGAACCTTCACACAGTTGCAGTTTCTTTTATAAAAATGTATATATCGGTGCCCGTCATACCTAGTAGTTACCATTGTCCCTAACTTCCTGTGTGTTTGTCTGTAGTTACCATCGCCCCTAATGGTGCCATCCAGCTGGCCAGCCCTGGGTCAGAGGGTCTCCAGGGGTTACAGACTCTCACCATGACCAACTCAGGCCAACAACAGGGCACCACCATCCTACAGTACGCTCAGACGCCCGATGGACAGCAGATACTTGTGCCCAGCAACCAGGTGGTCGTACAGAGTGAGTATGGCTTCATGACTCACGGTAAGCGTTGAGACAATACCACAAGGAGAAGTACCCAGTAGTGCCTGCTAAACCCCCCCCCAATAATTGTCTTATGTTGTCACTAAAGCTTCTCTGAAGGTGTGTAAAATATCCACTGATCCCAGCTTGTGGTCCACATTGTAATGTGTTGAGATTTTGAAGAGGAGATGCTCTCATCTACTGTTTTAATTGGCCTCATCCCCCTCAGATGCAGGAGGAGAGATGCAGACGTACCAGATCCGCACGGCACCCACAGCGCAACAGACCGTGGTCATGACTTCCCCTGTAGGAATATCTGAACAAAAGAGTGGCGACCCCACCATGAAGAGAGAGATCCGCCTCGCCAAGAACAGGTGTGTGTGTGTGTGTGTGTATAAGGATGTGTTGCACAGTTGGTCCCTTTGTCTGTTTGTGTGTGAACCAACTTCTCTGGTTGAAAAAGGCCTATGTGGCATCGACATTTATTCCAGAACGAAAATGTACTAGAGTGTAAGTAGAATCATTTTGGTCATAAAGTCAGTATATTCCAAAAGTGTTTTGTGAGATTTTTGTAACTGAAGATATCTCAACTTACATGATGGTTGGGTTTTGATTTCTAACCTGCCCACACAGGACTGCTGCCTGGCACCGTAATCACGGCTGGCATTAATCAAATAATCTGGATCACAGCTGCCTGGTGTGCTGTAGTGCACACTACCCAATCGCTCACCAGACTCAATCTACTACCCTGCCACTTACACTGCTCAAAAAAATAAAGGAAACACTTAAACAACACAATATAACTCCAAGTCAATCACACTTCTGTGAAATCAAACTGTCCACTTAGGAAGCAACACGGATTGACAATAAATTTCACATGCTGTTGTGCAAATGGAATAGACAACAGGTGGAAATTATAGGCAATTAGCAAGACACCCCCAATAAAGGAGTGGTTCTGCAGGTGATAACCACAGACCACTTCTCAGTTCCTATGCTTTCTGGCTGATGTTTTGGTCACTTTTGAATGCTGGTGGTGCTTTCACTCTAGTGGTAGCATGAGACGGAGTCTACAACCCACACAAGTGGCTCAGGTAATGCAGCTCATCCAGGATGGCACATCAATGCGAGCTGTGGCAAGAAGGTTTGCTGTGTCTGTCAGCGTAGTGTCCAGAGCATGGAGGTGCTACCAGGAGACTGGCCAGTACATCAGGAGATGTGGAGGAGGCCGTAGGAGTGCAACAACCCAGCAGCAGGACCGCTACCTCCGCCTTTGTGCAAGGAGGAGCAGGAGGAGCCCTGCAAAATGACCTCCTGCAGGCCACATGTGCATGTGTCTGCTCAAACGGTCAGAAACTGACTCCATGAGGAGGGTATGAGGGCCCGACGTCCACAGGTGGGGGTTGTGCTTACAGCCCAACACCGTGCAGGACGTTTTGCATTTGCCAGAGAACACCAAGATTGGCAAATTCGCCACTGGCGCCCTGTGCTCTTCACAGATGAAAGCAGGTTCACACTGAGCACATGTGACAGAGTCTGGAGACGCCGTGGAGAACGTTCTGCTGCCTGCAACATCCTCCAGCATGACCGGTTTGGCGGTGGGTCAGTCATGGTGTGGGGTGGCATTTCTTTGGGGGCCGCACAGCACACCTCCATGTGCTCGCCAGAGGTAGCCTGACTGCCATTAGGTACCGAGATGAGATCCTCAGACCCCTTGTGAGACCATATGCTGGTGCGGTTGGCCCTGGGTTCCTCCTAATGCAAGACAATGCTAGACCTCATGTGGCTGGAGTGTGTCAGCAGTTCCTGCAAGAGGAAGGCATTGATGCTATGGACTGGCCCGCCCGTTCCCCAGACCTGAATCCAATTGAGCACATCTGGGACATCATGTCTCGCTCCATCCACCAATGCCACGTTGCACCACAGACTGTCCAGGAGTTGGTGGATGCTTTAGTCCAGGTCTGGGAGGAGATCCCTCAGGAGACCATCTGCCACCTCATCAGGAGCATGCCCAGGTGTTGTAGGGAGGTCATACAGGCACGTGGAGGCCACACACACTATTGAGCCTCATTTTGAGGACATTACATCAGTTGGATCAGCCTGTAGTGTGGTTTTCCACTTAAATTTTGAGTGTGACTCCAAATCCAGACCTCCATGGGTTGATAAATTTGATTTCCATTGATAATTTGTGTGATTTTTGTTGTCAGCACATTCAACTATGTAAAGAAAAAAGTATTTAATAAGAATATTTCATTGTTCCCTTTATTTTTTTGAGCAGTGTATTTATAGACAGCCAAAGTAACCATTAGCGCACAGCGCCTCAGACTTGATAGCATTTGCATTTGATAGTCTTTTTGCTATGTTGAAAGAATGAGAGTTCTTTTATAAAAGGCTTTTTTCCCCCCAACTAAAACTTCCGATTGGTGCGGTGGTCTAAGACACTTCATCTCAGTGCAGGAGACGTCACTGTAGTACCTGGTTCGAATCCAGGTTGCATCACAGCCGGCTGTGATTGGGAGTCCCGTAGGGCGGTGCAAAATTGGCCCAGCGTCGTCTGGGTTTGGCGGGGTAGGCCGTCATTGTAAATAAGAATTTGTTCTTAACTGACCTAGTTAAATAAAGTTTTTAAATCACATTTGTGAGCTAATGTTAGCCTCAGAAATTCAACATATAGAAAGCAGGATGCTCGAAGCATGGAATTCCCTGACCAATCACGTACACGTTGCCATGCTGCGTCACGTGGTTGCTAAGCCATGTGGGGTGGTGGCCGACTAGGAACAAACAACATTACTGCAAGGATATGATATAGTCAACATAAGACACCCACATCGAACCACACCACTAAGACTGAAATCTTGTTTTTCTTTAATGCGCAACAGAAAAACACATGGAGAATCAATGAGTTCAGTCGCTCTTTAAATGTAATCCTCTAAAGCCGTTTTCTGTGTTTCTCCCTGACAGGGAAGCTGCCCGTGAGTGTCGCAGGAAAAAGAAGCAATATGTCAAATGTCTGGAGAATCGTGTGGCGGTGCTGGAGAACCAAAACAAGACTCTCATTGAGGAACTCAAGACGTTAAAGGACCTGTACTGTGTCAAAACAGGATAACCAGGAGGAAGAGAAGCCAGCCAGCGAACAGGACATTTAACGGCAGTGAGCGGCTCAGCTCTGCTACATGGACAACGCGGGGTTAACCGGGAACACATTTCATTTCAGACCTGAAATCCTCCTCCTCAGTTTGTGTTTTATACTCTGTTTTAACATGTCGTGAGTGGTGGCCATGGGAACTGTCCCATTTTTAAAAGACAATGAAAGGGTGTGAAAGAGGTTGATTGTTTTTCATTGTCTTTTTATTGCGCTAACAAATGGATTACTAACGCTTAAATTTGTATTTGTGTATATTTTGTAAGCACACGGAAGGCGTGAATTGTGAGCTTTATCATTGACATTCAATTTCCAATTGTGTCCCCCTTTTCCAGAATCGGCTCCTAATTTTCCTTGTGTAGCAGTAGGTTCAATTTGCTGTTTTTAACATCTATCAATTTGCGGCTGTATTGATTGTATGATGACTTCTATGATGTGATTTCATGTATTTTTTTTATGTGAACCAGCTATTTCCACCCCCACCCCCATTCTTTCCCCCATGAGGAAATGTTACAAGTACCATTCCTTATCCTTGTCAAGAGGGATGTAAGGGGTATTAGATAAGATAACATTGTGTAAGACGGACTTTGCTGTTACTAAGACAATCTATCAGGGAGAACACACAATGGCAGGGTAATATTTATTTTCTATTTCTGGAGAGGGGGAATGAGCAAATCAAACAAAAAGAGGGAAAGCAATGTCACTCATTCTGTAAGTAAATTGAAATAAATATTTTTCCAGTCTTTACATACATTGCTTACTGGGGATTTTTCTGTTATGTATTACTCATTTGGGCTGTCCAGTGGTGGAAAACAAATACCCAGTTGTCATACTTCAGTAAAATTAAAGATGAGTCATTTTTCTAATCAAAAAAGGCAAGTAAAATACTACTTGAGTAAAATTATTTGGTTTTACATATACTTAAGTATCAAAAGTACATTTAATTGCTAAAATATACTTATGTATAAATCATTTCAAATTCCTTATATTAAGCAAATCAGAAGGCACAATTTTTTATGGATAGGCACGGGCACACTCCAACACTCAATTTACTAACCAAGCATTTGTGTTTAGTGAGTCCACCAGATCAGAGGCAGTAGGGATGTTCTCTTGATAGGTATGAGAATTGGACCATTTTCCTGTCGTGCTAAGCATTAAAAATGTAAATAGTACGTTTGGGTGTCAGGGAAAATGGAGTAAAATAAAAAAGGACATTTTCTTAAGGAATGTAGTGAAGTAAAACTTGTCCTAAACAGTAAAGTACAGATACCCTAAAAAACAACTTAAGTACTTTACACCACTGGTCCAGTCTCCCATTTAGTGACAAGTATTTGAGGTTTTCATTGGTATAATGATGACCTATAATGGTCATTGATACAGTTTCCCACCTAGCAATGTTTGTAGATCAAGAGCATGGGGGCCATTGTCTAGGCCAGGTTCTGAAAGCGGTTGTCACTACTTTCCAAGGTAAACATTTTTAAAACACCTTTTGGAAATAAGGTGTTTTGTATGGATTGGTATACAATGTATTGAGATGTTGTATTTCAGTTTAGCCCCATATTACACTGCAGTAACGCTATAGTTAGCCTATAGCCATGCTGCTAGCCAATGGACATGGTTATTTTGTACTATGAAGTACAAGGCAGTCTAGCTAGCTAATTTTGTAACATGCTTGGGCTTGGTTTGACATTTCAGATGGCAACAAAATCTAGTGTAGTTTATTTCTAGTGGAGAGACAGTCAATGCATGTATATGGGGAAATGTAGCCAACTGAACTCAACACCACAATGTACGACAAATAGTAAATTTACGATAGTAAATCGAGGAGTTGTGTTTAGTTGGCTATGGAACACTTTTTACATCATGCAGGTTTCTCAGATCAAATAGCCTAACCTATATGGTGCCCAAAAAACAAAAATGCACTGTCATGTTAACATATCCTAAAAACAGGACAGGTCAAAGTAAAATGGGCAATCACAACTTGTCCAGGAGTTTCACCCCATTGGCATGATCAGTGCTTTGAAGTTTGTATCCCTCAATTTGACAAGCTGATCATAGCGAAAAAGGAAATACTTCTGCATTTCCTGCTTAAATAGCCAAATTGATTAGCCACAGGAATCAGAAAAAATAAAGCCAATGCAATGCCCTGTTTTACAAATGGTTGGCCTACCACATGGATGAGCATTCAAAACATTTAAATTTTAGGCCATTTCTTCTTCCTAAAAAAACCATGGTAGCCTTTTGAGATGCATACCTGGGGACTGGGAGGGAGCGCACTCAGCGCAGCCTCGGAAGCGCACATACAGTGCTTTCGGGAAAGTATTCAGACCCCCTGACTTTTTTCACATTTTGTTTCAGCCTTATTCTAAAATGATTTAAACATTTTTTAAATCCTCAGCAATCTTCACATACTACCCCGTAATGATAAAGCGAAAACATGTTTTTAGAAGTTTTTGCAAATGTATTACAGTAGTATTCAGACCCTTTGCTATGAGACTTAAATGAGCTTAGGTGCATCCTCTTTCCATTGATCATCCTTCAGTTGTTTCTTTAACTTGATTGGAGTCCACCTGTCTATGTAAGGTCCCACAGTTGATGGTGCATGTCAGAGCAAAAACCAAGCCATGATGTCGAAGGAATTGTCCGTTGAGCTCCGAGACAGGATTGTGTCGAGGCACAGATCTGGGGAAGGGTACCAAAAAATTACTGCAGCATTTGAGGTCCCCAAGAACACAGTGGCCTCGATCATTCTTAAATTGAAAAAGTTTAAATTAAAACTTCCTAGAGCTGGCCGCCTGGCAAAACAGAGCAATCGGGGGAGAAGGGCCTTGGTCAGGGAGGTGACTAAGAACCTGATGGTCCCTCTAACAGAGCTCTAGAGTTCCTCTTAAGATAGGAGAACCATCCAGAAGGACAACCATCTCTGCAGCACTCCACCAATCAGGCCTTTATGGTAGAGTTGCCAGATGGAAGCCACTCCTCAGTAAAAGGCACATGACAGTCTGAGTCTTTAGCAGGCTATGAGAAACAAGATTGAACTCTGGCCTGAATGCCAAGCGTCATGTCTGGAGGAAACCTGGCACCATCCCTATGGTGAAGCATGGCGGTGGCAGCATCATGCTGTGGGGATGTTTTCACCGGCAGGGACTGTGAGACTAATCAGTTTTGAGGGAAAGATGAACGGAGCAAAGTAGAGAGAGATCAGTGCTCAGGACATCTGACTGGGGTAAAGGTTCACCTTCCAACAGGACAACGACCCTAAGCCAAGACAACGCAGGAGTTGCTTCTGGACAAGTCTCTGAATGTCCTTGAGTGGTCCAGCCAGAGCCCTGACTTGAACCTGATCAAACATCTCTGGAGAGACCTGAAAGTAGCTGTGCAGCAACACTCCCCATCCAATCTGACATAACTTGAGTGGATCTGCAGAGAAGAGTGGGAGAAACTCCCCAAATACATGTGTGCCAAGCTTGTAGTGCCATACCCAAGAAGACTCAAGGCTGTAATCGCTGCCAAAGGTGCTTCAAGAAAGTACTGAGTAAAGGGTCTGAATACTTATGTAAATGTAATATTACTTTTTAAAATAAATTTGCAAACATTTCTAAAATCTTGTTTTTGCTTGTCGTTATGGGGTATTGTGTGTACATTGATGAGGGTGAAAAAATTATTTAATCAATTTTAGAATAAGGCTGTAACGTAACAAATGTGGAAAAAGTGAATACTTAACAAAAGCACTGTACACCCTCCAAGAGATGAATACAGATGAATAAACCCTGGAACTAACCATCTAATTTACCAGTCGCTTGGACCTGGTCTGACACCTTTTATTCAAGTGTATGGTGTAGATCACCAAATGTTAGATGTACATAACATACAGTATAATTACATAACATCTAGCCTATTGGGATCAAAGGAATTTAGATAATTTTTAAAAATTTTGAATGAATTTGTCACATTTAAAAAAAAAAAAACTGTTTTAGTTTTGTCATTATGGGATATTGGGTGTAGATTGAGGGGGAAAAAATCTATTTTAATCAATTTTAGAATAAGGTTGTATGGTAACAAAATTTGGAAAAAGGGGTCTGAATACTTTCCGAATGCACTGTAGTTTGACTATATGAAACAGTGATTACTTTTTTCTGTTCTTCTTTAAAACCTCTTATGGATCCGCCCATTTTTTCAATTTTCGGCTAAAATTACGTACCTGTAGTTCAGGACCTCAAGCAAGGATATGCATATTCTTGATACCACTTGAAAGGAAACGCTTAAGTTTGTGGAAATGTTAAATTCATGTAAGAGAATGTAACACATTCGATCTCGTAAAAGATAATACCAAGAAAAAAACATTTTGTATCATCTTTGAAATGCAAGAGAAAGGCCATAATGTATAAGGCACTGCATCATACACCAGCTGAACCTGTTGGACCAGCACCAGAGACAGACACCAGACAGTTGTGGCATCATTTGTAAGTTCTCTTATTAGCTGCAGAGCATGTGTAAAACTCAAATGGAACTGTTTTGAACAAAGACAACACTGGAAGGCAAAGTCATTGTGGCCAGCCTCAATGGAGGTCTATTACATTTTAGCAATTTAGCAAACATTCTTATCCAGAGTGACTTACAGGCGCGATTAGGGATAAGTGCCTTGCTCAAGATCACGTCAACAGATTTTTCACCTCGTCGGCTCGTGTATTAGAACCAGCGACATTTCAGTTACAGGCCCAACGCTCTTAACTGCTAGGATACCTGCCTCCCCAAGCATCTCAATCCATAAGACACAGTCCATGGTTCGGGTGTTGATTCCACAGCTCATCGAAAGGTTTGGAGAAACATGTTCTATACTAGTTACATAATTATGGTCCTTATGACAGGAAATTTGACTGTGATTCTTTTGTAAACATTGTACCTTTTGATTAATGTTGTATTTTCTGTTTATCCCTCTTCTTTCAGCCCAACATCTGAGACAGACACAACTTACAACTTTATTACTGGAACAGTTCCCTTGCCTCAAGGATTGTGCTTCTAGTTCTGACAATGCAGTAATATCTAACAAGTAACCTAACAAATTCACAACTACCTTATACACACAAATGTAAAGGGATAAATAAGGGATGAATAAGAATATGTACAGGGGGTACCGGTACCGAGTCAATGTGCGGGGGTACAGGTTAGTCGAGGTCATTTAATCATGTAGGTAGGGGTAAAGTGACTATGCATAGATAATAAACAGCAAGTAGTAGAAGTGTAAAAATAAATGGGGGTGGGGTGTCAGTGTAAATAGTCCGGGTGGCTATTTGATTAATTGTTCAGCAGTCTTGTGGCTTGGGGGTAGAAGCTGTTAAGGAGCCTTTTGGTCCTAGATTGGTGCTCCGGTACCGCTTGCTGCGCGGTAGCAGAGAGAACAGTTGATGACTTGGCTGACTGGAGTATTTGACCATTTTTGGGGCTTTCCTCGGACACTGCCTAGTATATAGGTCCTGGATGGCAGGAAGCTTGGCCCCAGTCATGTACTGGGCCTTACACACTACCCTCTGTAGCGCCTTACGGTCAGATGCCGAGCAGTTGCCATACCAGAGCGTGATGCAACCGGTCAGGATGCTCTTGATGGTGCAGCTGTAAAACCTTTTGAGGATCTGAGGACCCATGCCAAATCTTTTCAGTCTTCTGAGGGAGAATAGGTTTTGTCGTACTCTCTTCACGACTGTCTTGTTGTGTATGGACCATGATAGTTCATTGGTGATGTGGACACCAAGGAACATGAATCTCTACAACCTGCTCCACTACAGCCCTGTCGATGAGAATGGGGGCGTGCTCGGTCCTCCTTTTCCTAGTCCACAATCATCTCCTTTGTCTTGATCATGTTGAGGGAATGGTTGCTGTCCTGGCACCACAAGGCCAGGTCTCTCCCTATAGGCTGTCTTGTCTTTGTCGGTGATACTACTACTGTTTTGTCATCTGCAAACTTAATGATGGTGTTGGAGTTGTGCCTGGCCGTGCAGTCATGAGTGAACAGGGAGTACAGGAGGGGACTGAGCACGCACCAGAGGGGCCCCCATGTTGAGGATCAGCGTGGCGGATGTGTTGTTGCAGAGGATGGTGTTTAGTCCCAGGGTCCTTAGCTTAGTGATGAGCTTTCAGGGCACTATGGTGTTGAACGCTGAGCTGTAGTCAATGAATAGCATTCTCACATTGGTGTTCCTTTTGTCCAGTTGGGAAAGGGCAGTGTGGAATGCAATAGAGATTGCATCATCTGAGGATCTGTTGGGGCGGTATGCAAATTGGAGTGGGTCTAGGGTTTCTGGGATAATGGTGTTTGTTGTGACCTGCCTTTCAAAGCACCTCATGGCTACAGACGTGAGTGCTATGGGTCGGTAGTCATTTTAGGCAGGTCACCTTAGTGTTCTTGGGCACAGGGACTATGGTGGTCTGCTTGAAACTAGAGGTCGACCGATTATGATTTTTCAACACCGATACCGATTATTGGAGGACAAAAAAAGCTGATACCGATTAAATCGGCCGATTTTTAAAATGCATTTGTAATAATGACAATTACAACAATACTAATGAACACATATTTTAACTTAATATAATTCATCAATAAAATCCATTTAGCCTCAAATATAATGAAACATCTTCAATTTGGTTTAAATAATGCAAAAACAAAGTGTTGGAGAAGAAAGTAAAAGTGCAATATGTGCAGTGTAAGAAAGCTAACGTTTAAGTTCCTTTTTCAGAACATGAGAACATATGAAAACTGGTGGTTCCTTTTAACATGAGTCTTCAATATTCCTAGGTAAGAAGTTTTAGGTTGTAGATATAGAAATTATAGGACTATTTCTCTCTATACCATTTGTATTTCATATTCCTTTGACTATTGGATGTTCTTATAGGCACTTTAGTATTGCCAGTATAACAGTATAGCTTCCGTACCTCTCCTCGCTCCTACCTGGGCTCAAACCAGGTACACAATGACAACAGCCACCCTCAAAGCCCAACAGCCACCCTCGAAGCCCATACCCATGCAGAGCAAGGGGAACAACTACTCCAAGTCTCAGAGCGAGTGACGTTTGAAACGCTATTAGCGTGCACCCCACTAACTAGCTAGCCATTTCACATCACATTGTTACACCAGCCTAATCTCGGGAGTTGATAGGCTTGAAGTCATGAACAGCAGAGCTGCTGGCAAAACGCACAAAAGTGCTGTTTGAATGAATGCCTGCTGCTACCTACCATCGCTCAGTCAGACTGCTCTATCAAATCATAGACTTAATTATAACATAATAACACACAGAAATACAAGCCTTAGGTCATTAATAGTGTCGAATCCGGAAACTATCATCTCGAAAACAAGACGTTTATTCTTTCAGGGAAATACGGAACCGTTCCGTATTTTATCTAACGGGTGGCATCCATCAGTCTAAATATTCCTGTTATATTGCACAACCTTCAATGTTAAGTCATAATTACGTAAAATTCTGGCAAATTAGTTAGCAATGAGCCAGGCGGCCCAAACTGTTGCATATACCGACTCTGCATGCAATGAACGCAAGAGAAGTGACAAAATTTCACCTTGTCAATATTGCCTGCTAACCTGGATTTCTTTTAGCTAAATATGCAGGTTTAAAAATATATACTTCTGTGTATTGATTTTAAGAAAGGCATTGTTGTTTATGGTTAGGTACGCGTTGGTGCAACGACAGTCCTTTTTCACGAATGCGCACTGCATCGATTATATGCAACGCAGGACACGCTAGATAAACTAGTAATATCATCAACCATGTGTAGTTATAACTAGTGATTATGATTGATTAAGTTTAATGCTAGCTAGCAACTTACCTTGGCTTCTTACTGCATTCGCGTAACAGGCGGGCTCCTCGTGAGGCAGGTGGTTAGAGCGTTGGACTAGTTAAACCGTAAGGTTGCAAGATTGAATCCCTGAGCTGACAAGGTAAAAATCTGTCGTTCTGCCCCTGAACAAGGCAGTTAACCCACCTAGGCCGTCATTGAAAGTAAGAATGTGTTAACTGACTTGCCTAGTTAAATAAAGATTAAATAAAGGTGTAAAAATAAAAAATAAAATCGGCGTCCAAAATTACCGATTTCCGATTGTTATGATAACTTGAAATCGGCCCTAATTAATCGGCCATTCTGATTAATTGGTTGACCTCTACTTGAAACATGTTGGTATTACAGACTCAGACAAAGAGAGGTTGAAAATGTCAGTGAAGACACTTACCAGTTGGTCAGCGCATGCTCGGAGTACACGTCCTGGTAATCCGTCTTGCCCTGCGGCCTTGTGAATGTTGACCTGTTTAAAGGTCTTACATCGGCTGCGGATAGCGTGATCACTGTCGTCCGGAACAGCTGATGCTCTCATTCATGTTTCAGTGTTACTTGCCTCGAAGGGAGCATATAAGTAATTTAGCTCGTCTGGTAGGCTCGTGTCACTGGGCAACTCTTAGCTATGCTTCCCTTTGTAGTCTGTAATAGTTTGCAAGCCCTGCCACATCCGACAAGAGTCGGAGCCGGTGTAGTACGATTCGATCTTGTATTGACGCTTTGCCTGTTTGATGGTTTGTCGGAGGGCATAGCGGGATTTCTTATAAGCTTCCGGGTTAAAGTCCCGCTCCTTGAAAGCGGCAGCTCTACTCTTTAGCTCAGTGCGGATGTTGGCTGTAATCCATGGCTTCTGGTTGGGGTATGTACACAGTCACTGTGGTGACGACGTCATCAAAGCACTTATTGATGAAGCCAGTGACTGATGTGGTGTACAATGGCATTGGAAGAATCATGGAACATATTCCGGTCTGTGCTAGCAAAACAGTCCTGTAGCTTAGCATTTGCTTCATCTGACCACTTAAAGGGGCAGTGAACATTTTTGTCTCATCTGTGATATTTTGGTAAAAGGCTCAAGTTATAGAAAATGTTGTTATTCAATATACCATATTAGTTACTTCTTACTAGTAATACATTTGTTTTAGAAACATTACAAAGCATGCTCATCAGTTTTTTGTATCTTTATATATATATATATCTACCTGCTACAGTAGCTGGTGGGCCAAAAAGTGAATGCTATGCCATGATGTGCAGTTTGATCATGAAAGTGACCCACGGGACATCAATGTGTCTGAGCTGAATCTTTATTCCACATGTTGTTGTTGTGTTCCAGCCAAAATTTAAAAAGTGTTAAATATTTATTTCACACATCTACACACAATACCCCATAATGACAAAGTTACATTTATTCTTCAGAAATTGCTGCTAATTTATTGAAATTCTGAAATATCTCATTTATAGATTCTAACATGTTAGAATTACCTTTGGCAGCGATTACTCCTGTGAATCTTTCTGGGTAAGTCTCTAAGAGCTTTACACACCTGGATTGTACAATATCTGCACATTATTCTTTTCAAAATTCTTCAAGCTCTGTCAAGTTGATTGTTGATCATTGCTAGACAGCCATTTTCAAGTCTTGCCCTAGATTTTCAAGCCGATTTAAGTCAAAACTGTAACTACGCCACCCAGGAACATTCAATGTCGTCTTGTTAAGCAATTCCAGTGTGTATATGGCCTTGTGTTTTAGGTTATTGTCCTGTTGAAAGGGGAAGGTCTCCCAGTGTCTGTTGGAAAGCAGACTGAACCTGGGTTTTTTCTACAGGGCTTGACATTAACTTTTTTAGCCACTTGTCAAGTTGGACCCCTAGTAAAAAAAAATCCTATAGTATTCCAATAAAAAATATATATTACAATCCAATAGAAAATTCTATCAGATTTTGGAACCTATCCTATAGAATTTTATCCTATAGGATAGAATAAATCGTATAGCACTTATCCTATAGGACTGGTTCCAAAATCTGATAGGGTTTTCTATTGGATTCTTGTATTGGAATCCAATAGGATTCCTAGGACTGGTTCTGGTGGTGTGTTGAAGAGGTTGAGAACCTCAGAGAATTATCACTTGTGTGGTGAGTAGGCAAAAAGATGGAGATTGCGCTCTGGAGAGACACGGGAGAAAGACTGTTCCTCAGTTTACTGTTCTTTAATCTTGATTGCAGTTTAACATAAAATGTACAGTTTCTGTGCCATATAAATCTGTGAAATTGTCCAATAAAGCTACATATTAGATTATTTTAGATTTGCATTCATTTCCTGTACGTGGACAGTATGTATTACTACATTACAGAACCTCACGTTTTGACCACATCAAACTGAGTGTAATTACACATCCTGTTTACCTCATATTAGTGATGTTAGTATAAACATTTATAGTAATCACAATGACACAAAATTGATTAAAACAAATCAATATAATTGGCTTTATACTGTTGATTTTGACATAAGTCTTTAAGTCTTAGGACTTAAAATTCTACAATAATTTTAAAACTCAAATGGCAATGAAAATTCAGGGTGCTCTCTGTAAAAAAAGTTGCGGTCACACACCAATACATGGATTTGAGAGAAAGTATCACTCAAATAACAGCCAGCTCTTGTCACTGTTGATATCCTATGGCGGGTTGTGATTCAATTAAAAAGCACCTGATTTGTTTCCTTCCCCGTTTCGGCAGCCTCTCAAAACTTCCATCCGACATTCTACAATGTATGTAGATTGTCTGTCTTTAGCAAATTCTCTTCTAACCAGTGATATACAGTGCCTTCATAGAGTATTCACACCCCTTGACTTTTTCCACATTTTGTTGCGTTACAGCCTGAATTTAAAATGGATGAAATTGAGATTTTGTGTCACTGGCCTACACACAATACCCCATAACGTCAAAGTGCATTAATGTTTTTTTTTCTTTTTTTCCCCCGTTCAAATCAATAACAAATTCAAATCTGAAATGCCTCGAGTCAATAAATATTCAACGCCTTTTGTTATGGCAAGCCTAAATCATTTCAGAAGTAAAAATGTGCTTAAAAAGTCACAAGTTGCATGGACTCACTTTGTATGCAATAATAGAGTTTAACATGACTACCTCATCTCTGTACCCCACACATACATGTATCTGTAAGCAGTGAATTTCAAACACAGATTCAATCACAAAGAATAGGGAGGTTTTCCAATGCCTCACTAAGGGCAGCCATTTATTTTATTTTATTTAACAATGCAAGTCAGTTAAGAACAAATTCTTATTTACAATGACGGCCTACCTATTGGTAGATGGATAAAAAATTTAAAAAAGCAGACATTGAATATCCCTTTGAGCATGGTGAATTATTAATTACACTTTGGATGGTGTATCAATATACCCAGTAACACAAAGATACAGGCGTCCATCCTAACTCAGCTGTTGGAGAGAAAGGAAACTGCTCACAGTTTTCACCATGAGGCCAATGGTGATCTTAAACCCGTTACAGAGTTTAATAGCTGTGATAGGAGAAAACTGAGGATGGATCAACATTGAAGTTACTCCACAATTACTAACCTAATTGACAGAGTAAAAAGGAAGCCTGAACAGAATAAAAAATATTCCAAAACATGCATCCTGTTTGCAACAAGGCAGTAAAGTAAAACTGCAAAAAAATGTGTCAAAGCAGTTAACTTTTCCTGAATTCAAAGTGTTATGTTTGGGGCAAATCCAATACAACACATTATTGAGTGGTGGCTGGATCATGTTATGAGTATGCTTGTAATCGTTAAGGACTGGAGAGTTTTTCAGGATAAAAAAGAAACGTAATAGAGCTAATCACAGGCAAAATCCTAGAGAAAAACATGGTTCAGTCTGTTTTCCACCAGACACAGGGAGATGAATTCACCTTTCAGCAGGACAATAACCTAAAGCACAAGGCCAAATCTACACTGGAGTTGCTTACCAAGAAGACAGTTCCTGAGTGGCCGAGTTACAGTTTTGACTTAAATTGTCTTGAAAATCTATGGCAAGATTTGAAAACGGTTGTCTAGCAATGATCATCAACCAATTTGACAGAGCTTGAAGAATTTTGAAAAGAATAATGGGCAAATATCATTCAATCCAGGTGTGCAAAGCTCTTAGAGACTTACCAAGAAAGACTCACAGCTGCAATAGCTGCCAAGGGGTGTGAAAACTTATGTAAATAGCATATTTCTGTATTTACAGAAATATGTGGCAATAGTTTGGGGAGGCCCTTTCCCATTTCAGCATGACAATGCCCTAGTGCACAAAGTGAAGTCCATACAGAAATGGTTTGTCGATCGGTGTGGAAGAACTTGACTGGCCTGCACAGACCCCTGACCTCAACACCATCGAACACCTTTGGGATGAATTGGTACGCTGACAGCAAGCTAATCACCCAAGATCACTGCCTGACCTCACCAATGCTCTTGAGGCTGAATGGAAGCAAGTCCCCACAGCAATGTTCCAACATCTAGTAGAAAGCATTCCCAGAAGAGTGGACAGGCTGTTATAGTAACAAAGGGAGGTGCAACTCCATATTAATATCCATGATTTTGGAATGATATGTTCGACGAGCATGTGTCCACATACTTTTGGTACTGTAGTGTATTTAGTAATAAACAAACAAGATAAATATCTCCCATCTGCTATAACAGTACAGTGACTCAAAAACAAGATACAAATGGCAACAACTTAGCTAACGTAAACTCACCCCATTCTGTACAAATGTGCGCAACCGCAACATTCAAACAAGGATACAAAGAAAACGAATGGGTCTGTAGCGACTGTGTTGAGTTCAAAATCTGGTGTGTGAACAACGTTTCTATTCAAGCGTTGATGGACATGGTAATGGCTCTATAGTATTGGAGGAAAGACCCTCCGTTACATCGTGACGTGTCATGCCGTAACGTACAGCACGCATAAAGCAACTATTTCCGTCTTACAACCTCTCTCCACCAGGTGTAGCACTTCTCTCATCGTTTAAAAACAAGAAATGGACAGTGACAGGGGTAAGGGGGGGATAACCTAGTCATTTTTTGCGTCATCACTGCATGCAATCATCGTTCTCAAAGCCGCTGTTTGCTTCTAAGATCACTTCAGCACCGCCCTAAAAATCCAATTCAAATTCGACACAAACCTTCAAATAGGTATGGAATGACACATTATATAAACTCTTTATAGTGTTTTATTTACATTTTAGAGGCAATAAGATAAGTTGGACAGATCGAGTGAAAAAAAAAGCAATTTTCCCACACAACATCTCTCCTTCTCACTATCATGCATTGGTTTCGCTTCCCCACCCGCCATTTTTAAAAAGACCCGACAGTGCGCATTGCCTCCTTGAATTATGCAGAAACGGGCAGCGTTTAGGTCATGTCATTCATTTATTTTGTTGGAAAGGGGAGAAAGTGTGCTTTACAATGGTATTGACATTACAGTTGATCTGGAAGTATGTTTTTGGGGCGCTAAAATAAGGTCAATTGTACAGACCAAGGCGATGTACAAAAGTGAGTGAGTTTACGTTAGCTAGCTAGGCAGCTGACAGGCAAAATGTGGCTAGCAGTAGTGTCTCTGCTAGCATAAAAACAAGTTCAGAAAATGCTGTACAATAACAAAATATGACTAAAACATTGACAACTTTGTTGGGAAACATTAGGAAACAAATACTGTACTCATAGTTCTTGATTCCCAAACAGTGAAGGATAAAACAGTTAGAATAATAATGTTAGCTGAACTTGGTAGTTAAGTAACACTGCAAGCCTGCGCTAGCTATGACATCATCAGTCACTCTTAAAGGGACAGGCTTTCTTAAAGGTGAATAAAACAAAAATGTATATAGAACGGTTGTCTCCAATTAACAAAAATTTAATTAAATGTTGTATTGTACTGGAACTTATGACAACGAACTATACTTTTGGGGTTCAATTAAGAAAAAAGTTCTGATTGGATTCTGACTGTGGTGACACAATCCTACAAGATTTATCAAAAACCTATAGGAACCAATCAGATTACTTTTGATTTCCAATTGGAAAAAAAATAGTCCAATCGGATTCAGATAGAGGTCATACAAAACCATATAGGATTTTGAGAATCCTATAGGGTCTGATACGATTACTTTTGATTACAAATTGGAAAAAAAGTAGTCCAATAAGGTTATGGTACAGGTGACAAAATCCTATAGGACTTTGTGTCACCTCTATCAGAATCCGATTGGTCTACTTTTTTCCCATTGGAAATAAAAATTAATCTTATTAGATCTTTTAGGATTCTCGCAGTCACCTCTATAGGATTTTGAGAATCTTATAGGATTATATTGGAAAAAAACTAAAATCCTATAGGATTTTGACTAGGGACTGACTTTTTACTTTTTAAGTCACTTGTCCAAAAATAAAAATAAATGGTCTGTAAACATCAAAAAGGTACTAAAAGTTGTGTTGTATGATGCAAGGAATCATTCCACAAAATAACCATTATTATCACTGGTATTGACAATGTAAGGCCTCTGATCCGTTGTAACCTTGAGCAAGGCATTTAACCCACCACAAAGTAAAATACTGCATTAATAGGCCAATGTATAAAACATATGTGGTCCGTCAACCCTCCATCTGGAGAGCTACTGGGTGTGTAGGCTTTTCATATAAACATGCTCAAACACATCAGATCCAGCTTATCAAGGTCCTGTTGAGCAGCTGATATTTACTACAATGTGGCGTGTTTGAGCAGGACTGGAGAAAAAAGCCTTCACACTCCTGGACTCTCCAGGAGGAGAGTTGGCCACTCTGCAACATTACAATTACCACCAAATACTTATGTCTTTATAACATAATTCCATCATTGAATGAACCCGGGATCAAATGGCTAAGGTGGGCAAGTTAACTAAGACATTTATCTCTTTGTAAGGTTAAAATATTCTGTGTTTAGGGGAGATCTTGACAGCATACATTTTTTTCTCTCACTTTGTCAGAATTACATGGCTAGTATTGAATAGAGGAGAATCCTAGCCAATTTTGTGCCCTTGAGAGACAGTTTTTACAACCGTAGTATGCAGCATTGGTTTCATCAACTACGCACCCATATCAACTGCGTGTTGGCCATTTGCAGTTATACAACAGTGCCATTTGAAAGTTATTTTAGGACGTGGGACATGGCAATGACATTAATGCTTGCTAATAGCTAAATGTTTAACTAGCAAGATAATCAGCCAAACTATACAATATATTTTGAATTGGCAATCTAGTTAGCCTGTTGTAGGCTGTACCATTATTTTACCTGCTGCGTAAATGTCTCTTTCTCTTCCCCTCTGGCAATGGCCCACTGGAACACACGCAGGTGATGCATACACCATGACTTTTCCAGGATTTTCTTTGCTGACCCAAAATGTGCAGCAACACTGTACTTGACACCCAGCATCCTAAGTAATAACACAGTTATAACATGCCATAGATTGCCATTCTCATCAAAGGGGCTGTAGTGGAGCAGGTCGAGAGCTTCAAGTTCCTTTTTGTCCACATCACCAAAACTAACATGGTCCAAGCACACCAAGACAGTCGTGAAGAGGGCACGACAAAACCTATTCCCCCTCCGGAGACTAAAAGATTTGGCATGGGTCCTCAGATCCTCAAAAAGGTTTTACAGCTGCAAAATCGAGAGTATCCTGACCGGTTGCATCACCGGCTGGTATGGAAACTGCTCGGCCTCCTACCGCAAGGCACTACAGAGGGTAGTGCGTAAGGCCCAGTACATCACCGGGGCCAAGCTTCCTGCCATCCAGGACCTCAGAGGAAGGCCCTAAAAATTGGCAAAGACTACAACCACCCTAGTGGTTGTACCGCATGGCAAGCGGTACCGGAGCGCCAAGTCTAGGTCCAAGAGGCTCCTAAATAGCTTCTACCCCCAAGCCATAAGACTCCTGAACAGCTAATCAAATGGCTACCCATCCTATTTGTATTGCCCCCCCCAGAACGCTGCTGCTACTTTTGGTTATTATCTATGCAGTCACTTTAATACCTCTACCTACATATTAACTCAAATGCCCCTACACACTGACACTGTACCGGTACCCCCTTTATATAGCCCCGCAATTGTTATTTACTGCCACTCTTCAATGATTTGTTATTCTTATCTCTTACTTTTTATTATATATTTTTTGGGGTATTTTATTAAAACTGCATTGTCGGTTAAGGGCTTGTAAGTAAGCATTTCACTGTAAGGTCTACCTGTTGTATTCGGCGTATGTGACAAATAAAATTGGATTTGATGACAGCTGACATAACAGGTCATAACACTGTCATGACACATATTTACACCTGTTGTGACATATTTTGCGTTATTTTGTCACTGGTTATGACCCCTACATAACAATGTAAAAACCCACAAATCCTACCATGGTAGATATTTTATGGCTGGTTATGACACGTACATAAGTGTCAAAACCCACAAAACCTACCACACAAGGCACAACATTCCATTGCACCATAGCCTACGTGTCAACTGTATGTTTATGTTGTATAGGTATTTTTTTAACTGACCATATTCAATTATCACCATTGTAATTGCACACACATTGATGTCAGACATGAACCTACCCCAATGCTCTGTTGCGGATGACTGGGTTGAATGCAGGTGTAGATTTCAGGAGCAGGACGGGACACCCTCTTTTTGACTGATATAATGGCATGTACGTGATAGGCTTATATGATTATGATGGTCATAATGCTTCTTCACAGTGTCAAAGTGTATTTTCTTAGTCCAAGTAAAGTGACACAGGATGGTCATAATGCTTCATGACAGTGTTATAAAGTTATTTAAAATATGATGAAAAAAACATGACTATAAATAATTAATTACAACAAAGGATTTAAGAAACAAACTTTCAAAACGAAAGAACTTCTTGGCAAGGATTATTTTTTTTTAAATAAATGTGGGTTGACACTCTTATTTAGGTGTCATAACCAGCCATAAAATTACTCAATATATATTACAACAGGTGTAAATATATTGGTCGTGACAGTGTAATGACAGATTATGCTAGCTATTATGACATGTCAACGTTATGATGTTATAACATGTTATGACACAGGGTGTCAAGTAAAGTGTTACCAAATTTGCTATAACTGGGAAAATCACCACAAACAATAATTATCAACAAATTTGCAAACGCATCTCGCGACTGCATGATTGAAAGACCACTTGTGCCTGTCAATGCAGTCTCCAGAGATTGGGAAGACAGTGAGCAACACATCCGGAGGACACTTTAATCCAATTCTGTTCAGGATAGCCTAATTGTTTTATATTGTCCATTCGGACAACTAAAATCTATAGTCTGCTTGTCTTGAGCAAGCAGACAAGCGTTAATGTTGTGGCCCAGCTCAAACATTTTGCCTGTACTTAATTATATTGTATACATTTCATCTTAAAGAACTCCCTAGTCCTTGTCGATGACAAGGATACCCATAATATGATGCAGCCACCATCATGCTTGAAAATATTAAGTGAAGCTTTGTATTTAGGACAAAGTTATTTTACTTTGCCACATTTTCTACAGTTTTACTTTAGTGCCTTATTCCAAACAGGATGCATGTTTTGGAATATTTTTATTCTGTATTCAATCTGTTATTTAGGTTAGTATTGTGGAGTAACTACAATGTTGTTGATCCATCCTCAGTCTTCCATCACAGCCATAAAACTCTTAACTGTTTTAAAGTCACTGTTGGCCTCATGGTGAAATCCCTGAGTGGTTTCCTTCCTCTCTGGCAACGGAGTTAGGAAAAACGCTGCATCTTTGTAGTGACTGGGCATATTAATACACCATCAAAAGTGTAATTGATGGGCCTCCTGAGTGGCGTGGTGGTCTAAAGCACTACGCTTTAGACCACTACGAGTCCAGGGTCTGTCGCAGCCGGCTTGCGACCGGGAGACCCATGGGGTGGCGCGCAATCGGCCCAACGTCGCCCGGGTTAGGGGAGAGTTTGGCTGGTAGGGATGTCCTTGTCCCACTACGCTCTAGTGACTCCTGTGGCATGCTGGGTGCATGCATGCTGACACGGTGTACAGTGTTTTCCTCTGACACAATGGTGTGGCTAGCTTCCAGGTTAAGAGGGCAGTGCGGCTTGGTTTGGTTGTGTTTCAGCTCTTGACCTTTTCCTATCCCGAGTCCGTAATCGAGATGCAGTGAAGAGATACTAATTACCAATTGGGAGAAATGACAAATTAAATGAAACTGTGTTATTCATAACTCCACCACGCTCAAAGGGATATTCAGTGTCTGCTTTTATATTCTACTTATTGACTCAAGACATTTCAGCTTTTCATTTTTAATTAATGTGAACAAATTTCAAAAAACAATTCCACTTTGACATTATGGGGTATTATGTGTAGGCCAGTGGCACAAAATCTCAAGTTAATCCATTTTAAATTCAGACTGTAACACAACAAAATGTGAAAAAAGTCAAGAATACTTTATGAAAACACTGTAATGCCAGGAGGAATTGAGGAAATGCCAAACTAAACTATGGGAGAATTGCATACTCCTCACATCCTTTCTCCCTCTCCTCAAAACCTGTTGGAGGAGAATGTTTGAGTGGCGGGACATCTAGCTTTCTCATTCAATGGATTTTGAGAAGGTAGAGAGGAGGACTTGAGTATCCAATTGAGATTCTCCCTATGGAACATGTCTCAGACCCAGAGTTTATCTGATCAGGTGGTGGCCTATTGGTTAGAGTTTATATCCACTAGATGACAGCGGTCCTCTTCTCCTAGCATTCTGAGCCTCCACTCTCCCTAAAGAAAAAACAGCTTGTTGCCCCATTTGGTTACACAGAGGTGATCTCTTCAGATTAATACACACTCCCTGTATATGCCATTTTAAGTACTTTTTTTTAACTCTTTTTAAGAAAAGTGCACAAAACCAAAATAACACTTAGTGGTATGCTGCTGGCTTTCCTCTGAAGCTAAGCAGGGTTGGACTGGTCATTCCCTGGATGGGAGACCAGTTGCTGCTGGAAGTTGTGTTGGAGGGCCAGTAGGAGGCACTCTATCCTCTGGTCAATAAAAATATCCCAGGGCAGCGATTATGGACATTGCCCTGTGTAGGGTGTGGTCTTTTGGATGGGACGTTAAACAGGTGTCCTGACTCCCATGGCACTTATTGTAAGACCAGTGATGTTAACCCCAGTGTCCTGGCTAAATTCCCAATCTGACTGTCATGGCCATCTAATCATGCCTAGCTTCCAATTGGCTCATTCATCCCCAATAGCTATTCCCCAAGTTAAATAATAACGTGTTCTGAGTCAACTTACCTGGTAAAATATGGGTTATAAAATTACACTGAATACATAAAAGTGTCAACAATTATTTTTAAACAGTTGCTGGGATAGGCCTAAGACCAGAGATTTTTATCAAACTTTACTGTAAAGAAAAGAGAAGCCCGCACTCTTGCTTATGACGTATTATATTAAAGCCTGCATAGGAACAAGTGATACAAAAGTTTATTTTTTCTTTAAATCGTCATCACATTATTCCCCACACACTTGCAAGGAGATAACTCAGATGTGCAAGTGCTTTTTTGATTTTTTTTGTCAAACTTTACTTGACAGCATAGCCTATAATATGTGGTTTGATCATGAAGTTGAGTGGTGCCTCGATGTGCCTCAGTTTGAGCTCAGAGAACCCGGCAGTCTCCAGATGTTTCCATGTCGCCCTGACTACTTCACATCCATCCCCAAAGTAGTACCATATCGGCTGGAGGACGTGCTGGAAGAAGTATGTCCAAGAGGATGGGTCTGCCACTACATGCTCTAAAAAGTACAGAGCACCACCCTGTTGGACATTCACAACAACAAAAGTTACCAGTAGTTACAAAGCATTTTGTTCCAACCTTCAGTCCATACCACTGTTAGTAGAAAAATGCATTGTCAGTATGTAGATAGTAACTGACTATTTAGTTGAAACTTCTAAACATGACGGTCTTCTAAAACTAGCCGCAGCAGGGCATTTATGTTTAGTGATTCAAGTGCCTGCACAGTGGTGTATTCGTTGCCCACTAGCTTGTGTTCCTGATGATTCAATCAAACTAAATTGAATTAGTTAGTGTAGCTATATTGCCTACGTTTGGTGCCTGCTATAGCTTGTTGCAACTTCCTAGCTATAGCCTAATATTCATCATTACTTAAAAACTACCTAGACATACTGGTTGTGTTTCAAAACAACATTTACCATGTTAGATTGCCAGTTGAGTTACAAGCTGCCATTTGATTAATTGTTTTTCAAGTTACCAATTGATTTTCTGAGTAACTCTAATTGCCATCATAATCTGTAGGAAAGTAGTTGTAATCATTTAGACTACAGAATATACACAGTAAGCCCTAACAATAGTGACCTCAGTTATACACAGAGTACAAAACATTTGGAACACCTTCCTAATGTTAGCAGTTGATGTTAATTCTTTAATAACACAGACCCCAAAAATAGGTTTATTTAAAGAGAATAAATCATAGATGTTATGCCGAGAGGTAGATGGTCGTTCCTTCCCTGTCCTCAGTGATTCTCTCCCGTGAGTCTCTCCTGAACAAAGGGACAGGATTGTAGTTCTATAACCCAGCCCTAGCCTGTGGTTGAGCAATTAGAATTCCTTGCAATAAAACTGGGCCAATGGCCAAATAACAAGTATCCTATTTCAGACTCAATACATAGACAAATTCCTCCCATGTCTCTGCATTAATCCCTATTACTGAAAAAAAAAAAAATTCCCTTGATCGTTAGAACTGTATTAGAACTCTCGTCCTCTGCGTTATGTATTATCTTAAAATATTCTTACATTAGCATTGAGTTGCACACCCTTTTCCCCTCAGAACAGCCTCAATTCGTCAGGCCATGGACTCTACAACGTGTCCAAAGCATTGCACACAGATGCTGGCCCATGTGGACTCCAATGCTTTCCACAGTTGTGCCAAGTCGGCTGGATATCCTTTGGGTGGTGGACCATTCTTGAGAAACAAGGGAAACTGTTGAGCATGAAAAACCCAGCAGCGTTGCAGTTCTTGACACACTCAAACCGGTGCACCTGGCACCTATTACCATACCCCGTTCAAAGGCACAAATCGTTTGTCTGGCCCATTCCCCCTCTTAATGGCGCATATACACAATCCATGTTTTAAATAGTCGCAATGCTTAAAAGTCCTTTGAACCTGTCTCCTCCCCTTCATCTACGCTGATCGAAGTGGATTTAACAAGTGACATCGATAAGGGATCATAGCTTTCATCTGGATTCACCTGGTCAGTCTGTCATGGAAAGAGCAGGTGTTCCTAATGTTTTGTACACTCAGTGTATAACAAACTGCCAGCAGCGCGTTACTGACATTTCTCTGAAAAACATCATTTAACTATGCTGAAGGGTTATACCATGGCCAATATTTTCTATTTGAGAGTGGATGCATTGTTTCCTTTCCAAATTGATAAGCGCTCAAATGATTACACTCTAAATATGAAAATCAACTTACAGGCCTCAATATGCGATGCGCCTCCTGCAATGTTCGCGGTATGTTGTTGACAGAACACAGCACCAGCGTGCAGACGACAACGTCCACAGAGTCATCTTTCACTGCCCCCATGTCCTCTCCGGAAGCGACCACAAATCTTTCAAATGTTAGGTGATCATTGACAGCCATACTTTTTTGTAGATACTTCTCGAAGTGAGGATTGGGGTCGGTGCAAACCACCTTGCAACCAGACGGGTAGAATTCAAAGTTAGCCCCGCTTCCGCAACCGATCTCCAAAATGCGAAGCGGGCCATTGCCTTTGGTGAACTCTGAGAGATTGCTGAAAAGATCCTTCTTTTTGTCGTTCATTTTCTTGTTGTAGGTGAAAGATATCTTGTAAATTAGAAATGGAAAGAAACGCTTGTAGATGCCATATATGCCAACCACTTCCATTAATTGTAGTGGCAACGTTACTACCTTGAAAATAAACGTAAAGAAATTCATAAAACAAGTCATTTTGCGTATGTTGAGCTGCAGAAGTTGATACAGTCGAAAGAATGTTTTGTTTCAAGCTCTTCGTCTTCTTCTGTGTATTTTTTTATGACTGCTGGCAACCAACTTTAAAGTGCATTACAGCCACCAACTGGACTGGAGTGTCGACCAGAGACATGGAGGCATCAAACTGTCATTCTTGTTTTATTTTTTCATGAATGTGTATGTTTGATGTTATGTTTGGCCTATGCCATGCCTCTCACCATATCCCAGTGAATTTTCTTGTACGTAAAGTAAATATCTGTGAAAATCAGACAATAGAAATATCTAATTTAGTGGAGAGCCTCATTCTGGTCCAAGTATGATAATTAGGGTCCTCACGGAATCCAGACATTAAAAAATATTAAAACATGTATTACCTTAGTAAGGAATCAACCAATGTATTGAAAATGTATTAATTTGCCCAAATGTATCATAAGACATGAACAAAACGTATCAGTGATACAACGAGACTTCCCCTGCCTTCTGATAGATAGATGGAAAGGCTTTTCTAAAAACATACTCAATTACATGTTCACTACAAAGAAGCTTACACTTTCCTGGCAGAATGATTTAATTGTTGCATGTTGCGTTTATATTTTTGTTCAGTATATTTCAGTGCCAGAAATATGGGAGGGAAAGGGAGTGATTGTTATTAGATTTGAGGAGTAATTGGGTTGAAGAGCCAAGATTAACTGAACTGCTGGGGAAATTTTCAGGGAATATAGGTTTGAATTATGTATTATGTTTACTTAGGGAGACGAGAATATTGGGTAGGATTTAGACCTTACACATCTCCTTAATGTTCAAGGTCCCTGAGCATGACACGTAATGTTATTGCACAATTTAACACAGTTAGTTATATTTCACTTATCACTTTTCACTATTGCCCATTCCTGAATGAGTGAATCTACTGTGTCCCTAATGTCCTCCTTATTTGTTCATAAGGGTCAGTGCATGTGGCACAAATTCATTTTTGTACCTGACCAGTTTGCACAGGGGGAGTCTGTAGCGCTTCCTGGATGGCTGAAGCACAAACTCTGAGTTGAGCACATGGGAGGGGGGCTCTGATATTTGTTTGCCGTCCTCAGCATGTTTGTGTGGTAGCTGTCCAGAAAGGTTTTGATGGTCAGCTTGACAATATTTTTTTGGGCAGTTTTCAGCAGACTTGACACCCTGGTTTTTGCCTGTACTGTGTGTTGTACCAAGCAGTGATGCAGTGCTGCAAAACAGTCTGGATAGTGGAGCAAAAGAACATGTTCAGTATTTCCAAGGTTGCCCCGAAAGACTTCAGCCTGCAGAGAAAGTGCATGCACTATTGCACCTTAGCACACACATAGCACATAGTCCACTTTGACACTCCATCTCAGGGCATGGTCAACATGTACTCCCAGATATATATATGAGAGTAGACCTGCTGGATGTGTTCACTGTGAATGACTACCTGGTTTTGGTCAGCCACTGACCTGGGCTCAAAGATAACCTCCTGTGTTTTTGTGACATTCAGGACAAAATAGTTCGTCACATCACTGCACAAGGCTGTTTACACTGTCTAGGTACAGTGGGAGGTCGCTGTTGTCCTCCAGTAGGGCCAGCAGGACAGTGTCATTGGAGTACTTAATCATAAAATGCTTGGTGTTTTGACTTGTGCAATTGGTGTACAGAATGAAAAGGACGGGTGAGCTCACACAACCTTGTGGGGCTCCCCAGTTGGTGACCACAGGAGGGGAGAGAGTGTTGTTTACTTTGAGTTCTGTTGCTGAGAAATGAGTGTTACCAGTAAATGAGGCGTGGGTTAATGTCCAGTTCTTTCATTTTGGCTAGTAAAAGGTGCGTTTGTATGGTGTTAAAAGCAGAGGAAAAATCTATAAAGAGTGCTTTGGCATATGTTTTTGGTTGGTCTAGGTGTTTCAGAATCAGGTGTGTGAGGGTGGTCATTGCATCCTCTGTACTGCGCCCGTTTCTATATACTAGCTGGTAAGGGTCTAGTTTCCTATCTGCAGAGAGTTTTAGGTTCAGAGCCACTATTCTCTTCAAAGATTTGATGAGAATTGTGGTCAGAGCCACTTGTCGGTAGTCATTGTGCTCCTTGGGGCATGGCTTTTTCGGGGTGGGGATGAAGTGAAACGTTTCCAGGCCTGTGGTATTGTGTGTGAGTCGATGGATAACTGGAAGATGGGTTGCCAGACTGGGTCAAGCTCCTCAGCAAAGGTATTGAGGAGGACTGGGCTCACATTATCTGGCCCAGAGGCCTTTCTTGGGTTCAGTTGTTTAAAAACCTTTGTGACCTGCTCTGTGGTAACAATGATTTCCTCTGCGTGAGAAGCAGGGACAGTCTGTATGTCAGCAAAGCAGTCATTTGTGTGATTATGGGTGTCAAATATTTTGTAGAACAGGTTCAGTTTCTTCACAAATGTGGGCTCATCACCTATGTGGAGGAGTTTACAGGGTGCTGACATGCCGGCCATGCTCTTTATGGTTTGCCAGGCTAGTCCATTGTTCCTGCAGTGATGATTCACCAACTTCATCAAATGTTTTCATAATTTATCTGCAGATAAGCGCTAAAAAGCCTAGGCCTACCAATAGGTAACCAAATGAACGGCTCTCTCACTGATGCAATTCGGTAGGTTACACTGACTGACGAGACGAGAGTCACTCACTGTCTGGCCCCGACATGCTAGGAAAGGAAACCTAGGAAATCCTTTAGGTTACTTGTCCCAATGCGATACCATAGGACATACAGTATAACCAAGTTGCATTATTTATGAATGGCAAAGGGATATAGGAGATCGACTTTATTCAGTCAGTTCCAGTTCGACACCTTTTATAAATGAATGTGTCAGAAAAAAAGGATTAAGATATGCCGTGGATTTTGATTCATCGTTACAACTTACATTACATTGGACGTGAAAATTCATGTGCATTATGCTCTCTCCCTCCTCTGTGTATTTTTTTTGGACTGAAACTGGAGATCTGTATATAATGACAATATGCTCATGTCTCCGCCCTAAAACGGGAGTCATTGTCCGGGAAGGCAGGCATCAAGCTTAGTTCCAAAATAAGCCCATAGAAATGCATTGGGCTGTGAAACCTCTTGCTCCGCTTCTTCCTCTCTTCTGCATTGTCCTGTCATCGTTCGCTTTGTGACTGACAGGCGCCTATCCTACCAATAGATTGTTAAAAGATGCATATCGTTCATTCTAGTGGGAGAAGGCTTGCTGGACTGGCGAACTGAAGCTTTTAAATGAAAAGTAGCCTGGTTAATATGAAGTGGAAAATGTAGCTGGCTGAAAATGAGTCTGTAACCGGTTGATTAGCCAACAGCTGGCGCTTAATGAAAACATTGGTGGTAGCGAGCTGGAGAACATATTCATTGTAGCTTCCCACATTAGCTATAGCAAATAATAATTCAAAGAAACTATGGCCTACAACCAGGTGCGGTGCTAGGGTCTCAGCACAGAGGGGGTGGATTGGTCTCGAGGGGCCCTTCTGACCAAATCATTTTTTAAAGTATAGCTGATATGGCCAATCATAAATGCAAATTAGGCATTATCACATATTGAGCCATGCAATCCGATTTCCAATAAAACACACAGAGAGATACGGTGTTTCACTTTGCCAGACCCAAAAAAAAGAAAACAGGTTGCCAGTCGGCCGCTAATAGCAAAACAATGTTTTAGCACCAAGGACGTGTCGCTCTACAAAGCGTAGCGGCCAGGAGAGCTCCACAGGTAGTCGGCACCATGGTCAGCAGCACCCAAGCGAAGATTCATCAAAACCATTCATCAAAATCATTAATCTAAGGCATGAAGCGGTTGTTTAGTAGACAAAAAGGCCTACATTCAAAGATAAAGTAGATACGTAAGTCTACAACTCAAAAACAGATACAGTGTAAGCAACACATGGCAGGCAGTGTCTCTCTCTCTCTCGCGCTCTCTCTCTCACACACACACACACACACACACACACTCTTTTTCACTCTTCTCAGCCAATCTTGCCATTTTGTAGATTGATTTAGCCTAGTAGTCAATTTGTTAATTCCATCATCATGCATTCCATAAAACAAAATAATAATCCCAACAAGTGAACAAACTATGTACAAATCAAGGTCCCATTTTAAAACGTCATCTTCCCCTCCTTCATGTTGTCAAACCACTTTGTAAATGTCTATGTCTTGCCATAGCCACAGGACGTAGGGGTGCTGCAGCACCCTGTGAAAAATCAGAATTATTTTGTACATTTTTTATCGCATCACCCCAACCCGCAAACATCTTCTCGTGGCTATTTTTCTTGCTCAAAACAAAGCAAAGTGAGATTGGATAGTCTGGCCTCATTCATGCATGCACACAAATAGCTCTTGATGAGCTTCATGCGACTAGAACTTCGCTCTGACTGCTGATGGGAATGGTCTTGTAGATTCTATGGAGAATGGTCAGATTCGGTGCATGTCGTTGGCAATGAGGAATGGTAGGTCTGCGTCAGTGTTGAGATCCATGGTTAACTCGGAATACAGAGCATTCGGAAAGTATTCAGACCCCTTGACTTTTTCAACATTTTGTTACGTATGTTAGAGCCTTATTCTAAAATGGATTACATTTAAAAAAATCCTCATCAATCTGCAGACAATACCCCATACCGACAATGCGAAAAGAGAAATACCTTATTTACTTAAGTATGCAGACCCTTCACTATGAGACTCGAAACTGAGCTCAGGTGCATCCTGTTTCCATTGGTCATCCTTGAGATGTTTCTACAACTTGATTGGAGTCCACCTGTGGTAAATTCAATTAATTGGACATGATTTGGAAATGCACACACCTGCCTATATAAGGTCCCACAGTTGACAGTGCATGTCAGAGAAGAGAAAAAAACAAGCCATGAGGTTGAAGGAATTGTCCATAGAGCTCTGAGACAGGATTGTGTCGAGGCACAGATCTGGGAAAGGGTACCAACAAATGTCTGCAGCATTTAAGGTCCCCAGAAACACAGTGGCCTCCATCATTCTTAAATAGAATAAGTTTGGATCCATCAAGACTCTTCCTAGAGCTGGCCGCCCAGCCAAATTGAGCAATTTCACCTTGTGACAGAAAACGTTTGACCTCTGTCATTGCCAACAAAGGGTATATGACAAAGTATTGAGATAAACTTTTGTTATTGACCAAATACTTATTTTCCACCAGAATTTGCAAATTAATTCATTAAAAATCCTACAATGTGATTTTCTGGATTTTTTTTTCTCATTTTGTCTGTCATAGTTGAAGTGTTCCTATGATGAATTACAGGCCTCTCTCATCTTTTTAAGTGGGAGAACTTGCACAATTGGTGGCTGACTAAATACTTTTTTGCCCCACTGTATCCCAACCAGAAGCCATGGATTACAGGCAACATCCACATCGAGCTAAAGGCTGGAGCTGTCTCTTTCAAGGTGCGGGACACTAATTCGGACACTTATAAGAAATCCCGATGTGACCTCAGACGAACCATCAAACAAGCAAAGCGTCAATACAGGATTAAGATTGAATTCTACTACACCAGCTCTGACGCTCATCGAATGTGGCAGGGCTTGAAAACTATTACGGACTACAAAGGGAATCCCAGCCGTGAGCTGCCCATTGACGCGAGCCTACCAGATGAGGTAAATGTCTTTTATGCTCCCTTCGAGGCAAGTAACACTGAAGCATGCGTGAGAGCACCAGCTGTTCTGGACGACTGTGTGATAACGCTCTTGGTAGCTGATGTGAGCAAGACCTTAAAGCAGGTCAACATTCACAAAGCCGCGGGGCCAAACAGATTACCAGCACGGCTACTCAAAGCATGCACGGACCAACTGGCAAGTGTCTTCACTGACATTTTTCTTCCTGACCGAGTCTGTAATACCTACATGTTTCAAGCAGTCCACCATAGTGTCACGACTTCTGCCGAAGTCGTTGCCTCTCCTTGTTCGGGCGGTGCTCGGCGTTCGACGTCACCGGTTTTCTAGCCATCATCGATCCATTTTTCATTTTCCATTGGTTTTGTCTTGTCTTCCCACACACCTGTTTTCAATCCCATTCATTACCTGTTGTGTATTTAACCCTCTGTTTCCCCTCATGTCTTTGTCAGAGATTGTTTATTGTCAGTGTAGTGTTTTTGTTGTATAGGTGCGCGACGGGTCTTCGTACCCATATTTGTTTATGTTCTTTTCCTGTTTAGTGTTATGGAGCATGTTTTTATGACATTATTAAAAGACTCCATTTTACACTCCGTTTGACTCTCCTGCGCCTGACGTCCCTGCCACCTATACACATATGCCTGACACATAGTCCCTGTGCACAAGGAAGTGAAGGTAACCTGCCTAAATGATTACCGCCCAGTAGCACTCACGTAGGTAGCCATGAAGTTCTTTGAAAGGCTGGTCATGGCTCACATCAACAGCATCCTCCCGGATACCCTAGACCCACTCCAATTTGGATACCACCCCAACAGATTCACAGATGACACAATTTCAATCGCACCCCACACTGCCCTTTCCCACCTGGACAAAAGATACACCTATGTGAGAATGCTGTTCATTGACTACAGCTCAGCTCTCAACACCATAGCGCCCACAAAGCTCATCCCTAAGCTAAGGACCCTGGGACTAAACACCGCCCTCATCAACTGCATCCTGTACTTCCTGATGGGCCGCCCCCAGGTGGTAAGTGTAGGCAACAACACATCTGCTGATCCTCAACACTGGGGCCCCTCGGGTGTGTGCTTAGTCCCCTCCTGTATTCCTTGTTCACCCACAACTGCGTGACCAAACATGACTCAAACACCATCATTAAGTTTACTGACGATACAACAGTGGTAAGCCTGATCACCAATGATGATGAGACGAGGGAGGAGGTCAGAGACCTGGCCGTGTGGTGCCCGGACAACAACTTCTCCCTTAATGTGAGCAAGACAAAGGAGCTGATCGTGGACCACAGGAAAAGGCAGGCCAAACAGGCCCCCATTAACATTGACAGGGCTGTAGTGGAGCAGGTCGAGAGTTTCAAGCTCCTTGGTGTCCACATCACCAATTAACTATCATGGTCCAAACACACTAAGACAGTCGTGAAGAGGGCACGACAACATCTTTTCCCTCTCAGGAGACTGAAAAGATTTGGAATGGGTCCCTAGATCCTCAAAAAGTTCTACAGTTGCACCATCGAGAGCACCCTGACCGGTTGCATCACTGCTTGGTATGGTAACTGCTCATATAACTGTAAGGCGCTACAGAGGTTAGTGTGTACGGCCCAGTACATCAATGGGGCCAAGCTTCCTGCCATCCAGGACCTATATACTAGGCAGTGTCAGAGGAAACTGCTTTTACACTGCTGTTATTCGCTGTTTATTATCTATGCATAGTCACTTCACCCCTACCTACATGTGCAAATCACCTCAACTAACCTGTACCCCCTGTATGTAGCCTCGTTATAGTTATTTTATTGTGTTACTTTTTATAATTTTGACTTTAGTTTATTTGGTAAATATTTTCTTAACTCTTTCTTGAACTAATGCACTGTTGGTTAAGGGCTTGTAAGTAAGCCTTTCACGGTAATGTTGTATTGGCGTATGTGACAAATAAAGTTTGATTTGATATATCTAATCTCAGCAATGCTGGTGTCAATTAGATCCATGGCAGTGTTTACGTTCATAGAACCCTTTTTCAGTTAGTTAGAAAGGATGTACAGTTGAAGTCTGAAGTTAAGATACACTTAGGTTGGAGTCATTAAAACTAATTTTTCAAACACTCCACAAATTTCTTGTTAACAAACTATAGTTTTGGCAAGTCTGTTAGGACATCTACTTTGTGCATGACACAATACATTTTTCCAACAATTGTTTACTGACAGATTATTTCACGTATAACACACTGTTTCACAATTCCGGTGATTCAGAAGTTTACATACACTAAGTTGACTGTGCCATTAAACAGCTTGGAAATTTCCAGAAAATGATGTCATGGCTTTAGAAGCTTCTGATAGGCTAATTGACATCATTTGAGTCAATTGGAGGTCTACCTGTGGATGTATTTCAAGGCCTACCTTCAAACTCAGTGCCTCTTTGCTTGACATCATGGGAAAATCAAAATAAATCAGCAAATAAATCCGAAAAAAATGGTAGACCTCCACAAGTCTGGTTCATCCTTGGGAGAAATTTCCAAACACTTAAAGGTACCAAGTTCATCTGTACAAACAATAGTACGCAAGTATAAACACCATGGGACCATGCAGCCGTCATAACGCTCAGGAAGGAGACGAGTTCTGTCTCCTAGAGATGAATGTACTTTGGTGCGAAAAGTGCAAATCAATCCCAGAACAACAGCGAAGGACCTTGTGAAGATGCTGGAGGAAACAGGTACAAAAGTATCTATATCCACAGTAAAACGAGTCCTATATCGGCATAACCTGAAAGACCACTCAGCAAGGAAGAAGCAACTGCTCCAATACCGCCATAAAAAAGCCAGACTACGGTTTGGAACTGCACATGGGGACAAAGATTGTATTTTTTTGAGTAATGTCCTCTGGTCTGATGAAACAAAAATAGAACCTTTTGGTCATAATGACCATTGTCATGTTTGGAGGAAAAAGGGGGAGGCTTGCAAGCCGAAGAACACCATCCCAACCTAAAAGCACGGGGGTGGCAGCATCATTGCTGCAGGAGGGACTGGTGTACTTCACAAAATAGATGGCATCATGAGGAGGAAAATTATGTGGATATATTGAAGCAACATCTCAAGACATCAGTCAGGAAGTTAAAGCTTGGTTGTAAATCGGTCTTCCAAAAGGACAATGACCCCAAACATACTTCTGAAGTTGTGGCAAAATGGCTTAAAGACAGCAAAGTCAAGGTATTGGAATGGCCATCACAAAGCCCTGACCTCAATCCTTTAGAAAATTTGTGGGCAGAACTGAAAAAGCGTGTGCGAGCAAGTAGGCCTACAAACCTGATTCAGTTACACCAGCTGTCATGAGGAATGGGCCAAAATTAATCTAACTTGTTGTGGGAAGCTTGTGGAAGGCTACCCAAAACGTTTGACCCAAAGAATTTAAACAATTTAAAGGCAATGCTACTGACCCACTAGGAATGTGATGAAAGAAATTTGATGAAATAAATAAAAGCTGAATAAATCATTCTCTCTACTATTATTCTGACATTTCACATTCCTAAGATAATGTGGTGATCCTAACTGACCAAGACAGGGAGTTTTTAATAGGAATAAATGTCATGAATTGTGAAAAACCTAGTTTAAACTTCAGACGTCAACTGTACGTTTTCTTTAGTAAACTGTTTCAAAACACCAACATACATTTAAACCCAAATGTTTTTAATTTTTTTTAGAGGCGTTGTATAGTTATGGTGCTTTATTCGGCACTGCTGGAAGAGGGGTGAGAGCGGCTCTGCAAGGTAGTGTGCTGCTTGTGTCGCCGTCAGCAGAAACATCCTCGGCTATAGCTAGCCTTACTTTGGCTATGCAATTGTCCCCCTCCACCTCTAGACTATATGATTGGATCCAAGATGGCGTAGCAGTAAGTCGTCCTGTCGTGTCGTGTCCCTTGTATATATCGTTTCTTTTTCGTTTTTTTTACATATTTTTCTAAGCATATCTCTTTAAAAACATTTTGCTAAACCTAAGCTTCCAATACTCTCCTGCAACCCGCCTCACCCAATGTAGCTATTTTTCCTAAAGTATTTATATTTACTTCGGAACCGGAACCCCTCAACTGAAGCTAGCCAGCTAACCACCAGCTGTGCTAGCGGTCTTCAGCTAACCGGTCATCAGCTAACCTTTAGCTCGGAAAGCTCTCGCCAGTTCGAACAACGCGACTCTAACCAGAGCATAACGGACCTATTTATTTTTCATCCCCGGATTCATCCCCGGATTCCCACCACAAACGGAACATTTCTCAGCTGGATCTTCACAACTAGCTATCTAGCTAAACCGCAACCCCGGATGATTACTCCTGGCTAGCGTTTCCACCCACTTAGCTTGAAGCTAGCCCGGCCAGCGCACCTGTGCTACCACCGTAGCATACTCCTGGGCTACAATACCCGGGCCCACGACCGGTCTATCGATGTCACCGCATGAAGAGGAATAAACAGACTCACCCCATCGCGACGTCCCCCAAAGGCTAACTCTCTAGCCCTCGCTATCTCCCTGCTTGCTAATTAGGCCTGCTAACTGCTAGCTTGTCCAGCTCCGGTCCGCTAACTGCTACCTTGTTTAGCCCGGGCCTACAAACTGTTAGCTTGTTAGCACAGGCCTGCTAACCGTCTGAATCCCCGCGTCCCAAACACTCACTGGATCCATATTTACTTTCTATCTCTTTTTGATTTTTAACTTGTTTATACCTTCCGGAAACCTGCCTCACCCAATGTGATACGGAATCGCTATTATTTTTAATTTTTAGTACACACTCAAGAACCCCCAGAAGCTAACCAGCTAACTAGCTACAAGCTATTTAGTCATTGTTAGTTTTTTTTAACCTGGATAACACTCGCCAGTCCAGCTTCCCTGCCCCATCCACCGCTGCCCCCTGGACACTGATCTCTTGGCTACAAAGCTGATGCACGCTGGACTGTCCATTAATCACGGTACTCCATTCTGCTTGTTTGTTTTATCTGTTGGCCCCGTTGCCTAGTCAACGCCATTTTACCTGCTGTTGTTGTGCTAGCTGATTAGCTGTTGTCTCACCCACTGTTTTAGCTAGCTTTCCCAACTCAACACCTGTGATTACTGTATGCCTCGCTGTATGTCTCTCTCAAGTGTCAATATGCCTTGTATACTGTTGTTCAGGTTAGTTATCATTGTTTTAGTTCACAATGGAGCCCCTAGTTCCACTCTTCATACCCCTGATAACTCCTTTGTCCCACCTCCCACACATGCGGTGACCTCACCCATTACAACCAGCATGTCCAGAGATACAACCTCTCTCATCATCACCCAGTGCCTGGGCTTACCTCCGCTGTACCCGCACCCCACCATACCCCTGTCTGCGCATTATGCCCTGAATATATTCTACCATGCCCAGAAACCTGCTCCTCTTATTCTCTGTCCCCAACGCTCTAGGCGACCAGTTTTGATAGCCTTTAGCCGCACTCTCATACTACTCCTTCTCTGTTCCGCGGGTGATGTGGAGGTAAACCCAGGCCCTGCATGTCCCCAGGCACCCTCATTTGTTGACTTCTGTGATCGAAAAAGCCTTGGTTTCATGCATGTCAACATCAGAAGCCTCCTCCCTAAGTTTGTTTTACTCACTGCTCTAGCACACTCTGCTAACCCTGATGTCCTTGCTGTGTCTGAATCCTGGCTCAGGAAGGCCACCAAAAATTCAGAGATTTCCATACCCAACTATAACATCTTCCGTCAAGATAGAACTGCCAAAGGGGGAGGAGTTGCAGTCTACTGCAGAGATAGCCTGCAAAGTAATGTCATACTTTCCAGGTCCATACCCAAACAGTTCGAACTACTAATTTTGAAAATTACTCTCTCCAGAAATAAGTCTCTCACTGTTGCCGCCTGCTACCGACCTCCCTCAGCTCCCAGCTGTGCCCTGGACACCATTTGTGAATTGATCGCCCCCCATCTAGCTTCAGAGTTTGTTCTGTTAGGTGACCTAAACTGGGATATGCTTAACACCCCGGCAGTCCTACAATCTAAGCTAGATGCCCTCAATCTCACACAAATCATCAAGGAACCCACCAGGTACAACCCTAACTCTGTAAACAAGGGCACCCTCATAGACGTCATCCTGACCAACTGGCCCTCCAAATACACCTCCGCTGTCTTCAACCAGGATCTCAGCGATCACTGCCTCATTGCCTGTATCCGCTACGGAGCCGCAGTCAAACGACCACCCCTCATCACTGTCAAACGCTCCCTAAAACACTTCTGTGAGCAGGCCTTTCTAATCGACCTGGCCCGGGTATCCTGGAAGGACATTGACCTCATCCCGTCAGTTGAGGATGCCTGGTCATTCTTTAAAAGTAACTTCCTCACCATTTTAGATAAGCATGCTCCGTTCAAAAAATGCAGAACTAAGAACAGATACAGCCCTTGGTTCACCCAAAAAATGCAGAACTAAGAACAGATACAGCCCTTGGTTCACCCCAGACCTGACTGCCCTCGACCAGCACAAAAATATCCTGTGGCGGACTGCAATAGCATCGAATAGTCCCCGTGATATGCAACTGTTCAGGGAAGTCCGGAACCAATACACGCAGTCAGTCAGGAAAGCTAAGGCCAGCTTCTTCAGGCAGAAGTTTGCATCCTGTAGCTCCAACTCCAAAAAGTTCTGGGACACTGTGAAGTCAATGGAGAACAAGAGCACCTCCTCCCAGCTGCCCACTGCACTGAGGCTAGGTAACACGGTCACCACCGATAAATCCATGATTATCGAAAACTTCAATAAGCATTTCTCAACGGCTGGCCATGCCTTCCGCCTGGCTACTTCAACCTCGGCCAACAGCCCCGCCCCCCCCGCTGCTCCTCGCCCAAGCCTCTCCAGGTTCTCCTTTACCCAAATCCAGATAGCAGATGTTCTGAAAGAGCTGCAAAACCTGGACCCGTACAAATCAGCTGGGCTTGACAATCTGGACCCTCTATTTCTGAAACTATCCGCCACCATTGTCGCAACCCCTATTACCAGCCTGTTCAACCTCTCTTTCATATCGTCTGAGATCCCCAAGGATTGGAAAGCTGCCGCAGTCATCCCCCTCTTCAAAGGGGGAGACACCCTGGACCCAAACTGTTACAGACCTATATCCATCCTGCCCTGCCTATCTAAGGTCTTTGAAAGCCAAGTCAACAAACAGGTCACTGACCATCTCGAATCCCACTGTACCTTCTCCGCTGTGCAATCTGGTTTCCGAGCCGGTCACGGGTGCACCTCAGCCACACTCAAGGTACTAAACGATATCATAACCGCCATCGATAAAAGACAGTACTGTGCAGCCGTCTTCATCGACCTTGCCAAGGCTTTCGACTCTGTCAATCACCATATTCTTATCGGCAGACTCAGTAGCCTCGGTTTTTCGGATGACTGCCTTGCCTGGTTCACCAATTACTTTGCAGACAGAGTTCAGTGTGTCAAATCGGAGGGCATGCTGTCCGGTCCTCTGGCAGTCTCTATGGGGGTGCCACAGGGTTCAATTCTCGGGCCGACTCTTTTCTCTGTATACATCAATGATGTTGCTCTTGCTGCGGGCGATTCCCTGATCCACCTCTACGCAGACGACACCATTCTATATACTTTCGGCCCGTCATTGGACACTGTGCTATCTAACCTCCAAACAAGCTTCAATGCCATACAACACTCCTTCCGTGGCCTCCGACTGCTCTTAAACGCTAGTAAAACCAAATGCATGCTTTTCAACCGATCGCTGCCTGCACCCGCATGCCCGCCTAGCATCACCACCCTGGATGGTTCCGACCTAGAATATGTGGACATCTATAAGTACCTAGGTGTCTGGCTAGACTGCAAACTCTCCTTCCAGACTCATATCAAACATCTCCAATCGAAAATCAAATCAAGAGTCGGCTTTCTATTCCGCAACAAAGCCTCCTTCACTCTTCACTCTTCACTTCACACTTCACACTTCACACGCTGCCAAGCTTACCCTAGTAAAACTGACTATCCTACCGATCCTCGACTTCGGCGATGTCATCTACAAAATGGCTTCCAACACTCTACTCAGCAAACTGGATGCAGTCTATCACAGTGCCATCCGTTTTGTCACTAAAGCACCTTATACCACCCACCACTGCGACTTGTATGCTCTAGTCGGCTGGCCCTCGCTACATATTCGTCGCCAGACCCACTGGCTCCAGGTCATCTACAAGTCCATGCTAGGTAAAGCTCCGCCTTATCTCAGCTCACTGGTCACGATGGCAACACCCATCCGTAGCACGCGCTCCAGCAGGTGTATCTCACTGATCATCCCTAAAGCCAACACCTCATTTGGCCGCCTTTCGTTCCAGTACTCTGCTGCCTGTGACTGGAACGAATTGCAAAAATCGCTGAAGTTGGAGACTTTTATCTCCCTCACCAACTTCAAACATCAGCTATCTGAGCAGCTAACCGATCGCTGCAGTTGTACATAGTCTATTGGTAAATAGCCCACCCATTTTCACCTACCTCATCCCCATACTGTTTTTATTTATTTATTTTTCTGCTCTTTTGCACACCAATATCTCTACCTGTACATGACCATCTGATCATTTATCACTCCAGTGTTAATCTGCAAAATTGTAATTATTCGCCTACCTCATGCCTTTTGCACACATTGTATATAGACTCCCCCTTTGTTTTCTACTGTGTTATTGACTTGTTAATTGTTTACTCCATGTGTAACTCTGTGTTGTCTGCTCATACTGCTATGCTTTATCTTGGCCAGGTCGCAGTTGCAAATGAGAACTTGTTCTCAACTAGCCTACCTGGTTAAATAAAGGTGAAATAAAAAAATAAATAAAACCTCTTCCCAGTTGCTGGTGGTCCACCTCCTCCTCTTGTGTTTTTTTCCCCCCCATGACCACTGTCACGCCTGCCCCCGCTCTCCCATTCTGGCGCTCGAGGGCATCAGGCTGCCGTTCATTATGCACACATCATTACGTGCAGCAGCGCTCATTGGACTCACCAGGACTCCTTCCCTTCGTTGATTGCCCCATCTATAACTGTCTGCTCCCCTGTTTGTTCCCTGTGTCTGCATTAATGTCGTTATGTGTTCGTGTCCAGATGCTGTCCTGTCCTATTCCATGTCTGTTACCATTAAATGTTCACTCCCTGTACCTGCTTCTCGTCTCTACCAGCGTCGATCCTTACAACCACTGGTAGGGCTGTGGCAGTCATGGAATTTTGTCAGCCGGTTATTGTCAAGCAAATAACCGCCGGGCTCACAGTAATTGACCGTTAATTAACAAAAACACGGAAATTGGCATGAAACTGAAGATCTCATACGACACTGTGTACTACTCCCTTCACAGAACAGCGCAAACTGGCTCTAACCAGAATAAAAAGAGGAGTGGGAGGCCCCGGTGCACAACTGAGCAAGAGGACGTACATTAGAGTGTCTAGATTGAGAAACAGATGCCTCACAAGTCCTCAACTGGCAGCTTCATTAAATAGTACCTGCAAAACACCAGTCTCAACGTCAACAGTGAAGAGGCGACTCCGGGATGCTGGCCTTCTAGAGTTGCAAAGAAAAAGCCAAAATGTTGTCGGACAAAAGCCAAGGTCCGACGGGAGCCAGGATGACAGGAGAGCCTCGAGGAATGTGCCCATTCCAGGACCGGAGTACGGGCAGAATCCTGGACAAACATCCTGGTTAGCCGGACCAGACTCTATTCCCCAGAAGATAGCAGGCTCTAGACAGGAAGTAGGGAGGATGGTCTCGGGGTCCGATGGTGTAGTGGCGGGCTGTACAGACATGAGAGTGCGTCAGGCTTTACATTCTTGGACCCCGGGCGGTAGGATATAGTGAAATGAAAACCAGTGAATAACAGGGCCCATCACGCCTGCCTGGAGTTGAGGTGCTTGGCAGTGCGGAGATATTCCAGGTTCCTATGGTCTGTCCACACCAAGAATAGGTGTTCCGCCCCTTCTAACCAGTGCCTCCACTACTCCAACGCCATCTTAACTGTGAGTAATTCTCAATTTCCCGTGTCGTAGTTCCTCTCAACGGTATTAAGACGATGGGAAGGTGCAGGGAGGCAGCTTCAGGTTCTGGGCAGAATGCTGGGAAAGGACTTTCCCCACTCCGATGTCCGAGGCGTTGACCTCCACCACGAACTGACGGGTCCGGGTTGATTAAGATGGGAGCTGTAGTGAATCGCTGCTTGAGGTCTGAGAACACCCGTTCAGCTGCTGGAGACCATATGACAGGAACCTTGGGAGTGGTGAGTGCTGAGAGGGGGGAAGCAAGGGTGCTGTAACCCTGGATGCATTGACGGTAGAAATGCCCAAACCCCAGGAGATATTCCAGCTGCACCGTGGATGTGGGATGAGGCCAATCCACTACTGCTCTCACCTTGTCAGGGTCCATCTGAATATTCCCTGCAGCGATGATGTATCTTAGGAAGGAGATGGTGGAGCGATGGAACTCACATTTCTCCACCTTCACAAAAAGCTGGTTCTCCAGGAGACGCTGGAGAACCTGTTGGACATTGGGAATGTGCTCTTGAGCTGATGAGGATGAGGATGTCATCGAGATAGACAAACACAAATTGGTTCAGCATGTCACAGAACACATCATTGACCAGGGCCTGGAATACTGCAGGAGTGTACCAATGCAGTGTGGTTCCCGGGAGAAGGCCGATTGCACAGTTGTAGGGCCGATGCTCAGGAAGAGACGTGGTGCGGGCAGAATTGAAAACTTTCCTTAAGTTCTGTTACTCCATGGGAACTGTTGGAGATATCCAATGCTTTACCCAAGCCCACAGGGAGACGTCCCGGGGCAGGCTGCACAGACTTCAGACAATGTGAATGGCAAAAAAGTTTCTAACCCATGATGGAACTCGTAGCCCAGTCGATTAGGGGGTTGTGCCTCTGGAGCCATGAAAACCCCAAAATCATGGTGTGGTATCCCAGGAGGTCTACCCCGGGGGATGTTAATAGAGAGGAAGTACGTGAGGCGACATTGGCTCCCTCTGCTGGGAATATGGGAGCTGGGCACCCCGACACAGACAGCTCTAAGTGGAGGTAATTAGAGGAAAGTGCCAACCAGCCGTGGAGGCCAAATAGAAGGAGCACGGTGGCACCAACACCAAGTGAAAGGAGAGAAGAAGGAGCAAGCCAAACCTCAGTGATTTTCTTTGTTATGTTTATTTTCTGTCTTAGTAAAGTTGTTTTTGCGGACAAAAGCCTCCCTGTCTCTGTGTCAACCCAACACCCCACGGTTTACCACAATGGGTACATGAGGAGAATCCAGGATCAGAAACTTCATAGCCTCACTGTGGTTTTCTGACACTCGCAGGTTGATAGGATCCGTATTGTAGGTGATTCTGCCCATAGAGCGCACATTCAGAGCTCTGACGTCCATCGGGATGGAAAGGGGTTGAGTGGAGATATCCAGCTCCGACACCAGGGTAGTGTTCATAACTTTTGTTGGCCGCAGAGTCAATGAGCACCCAAATGGATTTGGACTGGTCTCCCCACAACAGGGTAACATGGAGAGGGTTACGAGTAGTGAGAGATTGGAAACTCCCCTTACGGTTCACCAGTGTACTCATCTACTGATGAGCCTGGTCTTTTAATGGGTAGGTAGGATTGTCCTGTAGCTCCACAATACAGACAGCTCTTAGTGTTTAGTCTGCGTAACCACTCAGCAGGAGACAATCTAGCCCTGCCCAGTTGCATGGGCTCCGGAGGAGGCGAGTCGGCAGCCTTCTGTGATTTCCGGAGGAACTCGGGTGACAAGATTCTCTCGGAAGACAAGATTTCTGACAAGACAAGACAAGATTTCTGTGATTCCTCAGAGGCGAGGTGGAATTCAAGGACGAGCGAGAACGTAGCCGATGGGCGGTTAAGTTCTCATACCTGCCCATCGATCCAGATGGTCAAGGCTATGAGGGAGTCGAGGTCCATGGGCAGTTCCCAGGCTGCGAGCTCAAATTGAATCACCTCTGATAATCTGTTAAGGAATGTATCAAACAGGGCTTCCGGGTTCCAGGCATTCTCAGCCACCAACGTGCGAAAAACCACTACATAGTCTTCCACACTACGGGAGTCTTGACGTTGTTGGAGCAGCTTACAAGCAGCCTCTCTCCAGACAATGGAGAATCTAACACTTTTCATATCTCCGCAACAAACTCCTCCAAGAAGGCTGCAGCTCGAAGATGAGGGAGCACTGGGAGAGAAATGCACGGCAGGTTCCAGAATCTCCAGTGTAGCGCTCCGGATGAGGTAAGCGAGGTTCTCGGGACCCCGGGGTAGGCTGGGAAGAAGTGCCTTTGGTGGCGGGATTGCTGAGAGTCTGGGGGATTACTGTTGTGGCTTGCTGCCTAGTTAGGAATCCGTGGAATTGCCTCCAGCAATGTATTGAACGCATGGTCATGGCGTTCTGCCAGGGTATGGAGTCCCTCCATAAGACTTTGCATTAAGCCCTCATATCTTCCAATGGTGGTTCCATGGGAGGAGACAGCGTTGCAGAGCTGGTCCGAGTCTGTTGGGTCAGTCATGGTCAGTTCGTACTATCCCGGCTCAGGCTAAGACCCAGATGCAGACACAGGAGGCGGATAGTATGAGTCTCAGAGTTTATGACAATACAAGGGGCAGGAAATCAGTAGGTCAAGGCAGGCAAAGAGTCGTAATCAAAATCAGAGTCAGGCAGGTATAGGACGGCAGGCAGGATTGGGGTCAGGACAGGAAGAAAGGTCCGAGCTGGGAAGACTAGAAAAAGCTAAAACTAGAGCACAGGAACATGCAGACAAACAGAAAACACAGGCATAAATACACAGGGGATAATGGGGACAAATTGGAAATACCTGTTGGGTGGTGGAGACAAGCACAAGACAGGTGAAACAGATCAGGGTGTGACACTAATTATTATTTTTTTTAAGTCTGATAAAAGACATGAGCTCTGCTTTGTCTCTCATTCACAATTTGACAAGCACTTGACAATGCCTCGAATTTCCTGGCAGCAAATATATAATTCACAAGTGATGGGCTAATATTGTCACTCATAAGAGTATTCTTGATTTAATCGTGTCTTTATACAGTATATACTAAATGACTTATGTGTGAAATTTGTTTTTATTTAGAATGGACCATTATCATGCACCTGTCTCGAAACAGGGGCAGGGGAAAAAATACTCGTCATCTACAGTATGCACTTAAATAGCGAATGGAGGACACTATTGCAGTGGTTCATTTTCATTTCATCCTGTTTTAAAGAGTAGCAATGCACTTAACATTAGGAAAGTTGACACATAAATATAGTAGGCCTAGCCAATAGAAAGCTGATGGGATCACCCTCTTTTTAATAGAGGCCATCGCTCTGTTTTCTTACGCAATTGCACAGCCTATAGAAATGTTGCTCATCATGAGCTCATGGGCACTCACGAAGTGTTTGATTCAATTTTGGATACATTTGTATTGATGTCAGAGTGATTAGAGGGACAATAGAGTGCTGAGTACCAGGCAGTTAGCAAGTTTTGTAGGCTATTAATGACCATCAGTAGCATCAGAGGTTGGAGAAGCCTAATTACCGGGACTAAACGGTCATGTGAAATTTGACTGCCATCATGACTCGTGACCACCAGTGTGGTAGTAATACGATCACCGTAACAGCCGTGGTTACGGGCGTGGAGGCCATGCTTCCATCAACACCGGCCTCATTAGCCACTGTCAGGCTAAAGCAGTGGTTGCAAGCATGACGGATGCAATTACATTTTTCTTATTCTCTCGCTCTTTGCGTTTTAGCCACCCGACTTGTACTTTTTATCCATTTGTCGCCTGAATGTAACTTAGCTAGCTAGACATGACCTGATGAAGTTAAACTCATGCAACAGACAGGGTTGTCAATCAAATATGACAGGCCTGGGTAAATTTGTTTTCATATTTTAAGAAGACAATAACTAATGTTGTTTTGGTATTGTATGAAGTAGGTATAAGATACCAAAAGTAGTTTTAAATTAGCAATTGACTAAATAAATAATAATTTGGAAGACCCTGGTCCCCCCCAACCAGCAGCCAACCAACAGCGGTGCCTTAACAAGTCCCAGGCCAGGGGGCACCTCAATGGGGTATAGCGACAGACACAGCTATTTATTGCTTTATAAAATAAGTGTAACGGCATATCTCCTCTTCGTCTGAAGAGGAGTAAGGATCGGACCAAGATGCAGCGTGGTAAGTGTTCATGACGATATTTTAATAAAGACAAATAAACACTCGAACAAAAACAATAAACGATAACGTCAAATCTACATACCGAAACAGTACCGTGTGGCGAACAAACACACACACGGAAACAAACACCCACAAACCAACAGTGAAACCCAGGCTACCTAAGTATGATTCTCAATCAGAGACAACTAACGACATCTGCCTCTGATTGAGAACCATACTAGAGCGAAACAGAAACCAAACATAGAAAAACAAACATAGACACGCCCTGACCATACTAAATAAAGACAAAACAAAGGAAATAAAGGTCAGAACGTGACAGTATCCCCCCCAAAGGTGCGGACTCCGGCCGCAAAACCTATACCTATAGGGGAGGGTCTGGGTGGGCGTCTGTCCGCGGTGGCGGTTCTGGCGTTCCCCACTTCACCACAGTTTTTGTCCGCCTCATTGTCTGCCTCCGTGGCCTCTTAAACACGGCGACTCTCACCGCCAACCTCGGACTGGGGACCCTAGAAATGGGTCCCAAATGGACAGGAGATTCCGGCAGCGCCAGACGGACGGGAGACTCCGGCAGCGCCGGACAGGCGGGAGACTCCGGCAGCTCCGGAGTGAAGGGCAATTCTGGCATCGCCTGGCTGACTGACGGTGCCGGCAGCTCATGGCTGACTGACGGCTCTGGCGGCTCCTGGCTGGCTGGCGGCTCCTGGCTGGCTGGCGGCTCAGGACAGACGGGAGACTCTGGCGGCTCAGGACAGACGGGAGACTCTGGCGGCTCAGGACAGACGGGAGACTCTGGCGGCTCAGGACAGACGGGAGACTCTGGCGGCTCAGGACAGACGAGAGACTGGCGGCTCAGGACAGACGGGAGACTCTAGCCGCGCCGGACAGACGGGAGACTCTAGCAGCGCTGGAGAGGAGGAAGGCTCTGGCAGCGCTGGACAGGCGGGAGCACCTGTAGGCAGAAGACGGAGAGACAGCATGGTGCGGGGGGCTGCCACCGGAAGGGTGGTGCGTGGAGGTGGCACTGGATAGACCGGACCGTGCAGGCGCACTGGAGCTCTTGAGCACCAAGCCAGCCCAACCTTACCTGGTTGAATGCTCCCGGTAGCCGGGCTGTGCTGGCGAACCGGGGAAACCATGCGTAAGGCTGGTGCCATATACGCCGGCTCAAGGAGACGCACTGGAGACCAGATGCATAGAGCCGGCTCGATGCCCACTCTAGCCCGGCCGATACGAGGAGCTGGAATGTACCGCACCGGGCTATGCACAGGCACTGGGGAAACTGCATAACACGGTGCCTGCCTGGTCCCTCTCTCTCTCCGGTAAGCACGGGAAGTTGGCGCAGGTCTCCTACCTGGCTTCGCCACACTCCCTGTGTGCCACCCCCAATACATTTTTGGGGCTGCCTCTCGGGCTTCCAGACGCTCTGCCATGCCGCCTCTCTGCTTTCGCTGCCTCCAGCTCTGCTTTGGGGCGGCGATATTCCCCTAGCTGTTCCCAAGGTCCTTTACCGTCCAGAATGTCTTCCCAAGTCCATTTCTCCAAGTACCGCTGCCTCTCCTGCTGCTGCTGTTGCTGCCTGTTACCACGCTGCTTGGTCCTTGGTTGGTGGGTGTTTCTGTAACCCCCCCCCAAATGACACCTGCCTCTGATTGAGAACCATACTAGGGCGAAACAGAAACCAAACATAGAAAAACAAACATAGACTGCCCACCCCAACTCACGCTCTGACCATACTAAATAAAGACAAAACAAAGGAAATAAAGGTCAGAACGTGACAATAAGCAGCACCAGCTCAAGCAAATTCCAGGATTTAATGAAATCATGTAATGTATCATATTATATATACATTTGGCATGTGTTATAGTGTTAAATGATGGTTTGAGCCTTTCAGTGAGATGGACAAAAGTTTCAATGTTACATATTGCATATTGAGTTAAATGTAACAATGTTGCCATTTTTCTCTGTCTCACAATGGTACCAATACTAGCGTCATCTCAGATCTGTTTGTGCTCTTGCAAACTCCATTGCTCATTGTCAAGCCAAATCTATTTGGCATGATAGCACAAACAGCCTGGCACTCAGACTATGTTATCAATAGATCATCTGAGTAACACTGTTGCCATGATTTGTGGGAAAGTAGATTTAATCATCAAGACCACACAGGAAGTCCTAACATTAGTGGGGACTACATTTATATAATCCTAACTGTTGTCAAAAGGGAATAATTCCTGACAGACCTAGGCTTGTTTTTTTACATTTATCTGATCAACTTATTTTTATTATACTTTTTACTATGTTGACAGCTGATGGATGTTAGACTATTGCTTTCATTCCCATGCATAAGCTCTCAATTGTATACTGTAAAGAGAATCAATTAGCAGGCCTCACTATGTGATACGCCTCCTGCAATGTTCGCAGTCTGTCATGGACAGAACACAGAACTAGCATGCAGATGACATTGCCCACTGAGTCAACATTTACTTCGCCCATGTCCTCGCCCGACGCATCCAGAAAGCTTTCGAACGTTAAATGGTCATTGACGGCCAGGCTCTTTTGCAGATAGCCTACTTCTCGAAGTGAAGATTGGGGTCAGTGCAAATCACCTTGCAACCAGATGGGTAGAACTCAAAGTAGGCCCCGCTTCCGAAGCCAATCTCGTAAATGTTTCATGAACATTTTATCATTTCCTCCGCTCCTGGCTGCATGTGATGCCATAGAAATAGAATGAATAGAATGGGCGTCCCCATTCAAGTCAGTGATGGCAAAATGGGGGGACTGGCTCCCATTGCGAGTATACCCATAGGAGCAAAGCAGGAAGCAAAAGCAGGAAGCAAAAACAGGTAGCAAAAACAGGAAGTGTACCCATCAATATGTGCTGTGATTTGTTGATTCAACTCAACTGACATTACAAAAAATATGCAATGCATTTGTTACGTTATAGCCTTATTATAAAATTGATTAAATTGTTTTTTCCCCCTCATCAATCTACACACAATACCCCATAATGACAAAGCAAAAACAGTTTTCTCAATTTTTTTGCAAATGCATTACAAATAAAAACGGAAATCACATTTACATAAGTATTCACACTCTTTACTCAGTACTTTACTCAGAAGCACCTTTGGCAGCGATTAAAGCCTTGAGTCTTCTTGGAAATTATGCTACAAGCTTAGCACACCTGTATATTGGGAGTTTCTCCCATTCGTCTATGCATATCCTCTCAAGCTCTGTTAGGTTGGATGGGGATGGTTGCTGCACAGCTATTTTCAGGTCTATCCAGAGATGTTTGATTGGGTTCAAATCTGGGCTCTGGCTGAGACCCTCAAGGATATTCAGAGACTTGTCCCGAAGCCACTCCTGCATTGTCTTTGCTGTGTGCTTAGGGTCATTGTCCTGTTGGAAGGTGAACCTTCACCCCCAATCTGAGGTCCTGAGAGCTCTGGAGCAGGTTTCCATCAAGGATCTCTCTGTACTTTGCTCCGTTTATCTTTCCCTCGATCCTGACTAGTCTCCCAGTCCCTGCCGTTGTAAAACATCCCCATAGCATGATGCTGCAACCACCATGCTTCACCGTAGGGATGGTGCCAGGTTTCCTCCAGACGGGATACTTTGCATTCAGGCCAAATAGTTCTATCTTGGTTTCATCAGACCAGAAGAATCTTGTTGATCTACCCCGATTGCTCAGTTTGGCTGGGTGGTCAGCTCTAGGAAGAGTCTTGGAGGTTCCAAACTTCTTCCACTTAAGAATGATGGAGGCACTATTTTCTTGGGGACCTTCAATGCTGCATACATTTTTTGGTACCCTTCCGCAGATCTGTGCCTCGACACAATCCTGTCTCGGAGCTCTACGGACAATTCTTTCAACCTCATGGGCGTTTTTTTCTCTGACATGCTCTGTCAACTGGGGGACCTTAATATAGATAGGTATGTGACTTACCAAATCATGTCCAATCAATTTAATTCACCACAGATGGACTCCAATCAAGTTGGAGAAACATCTCAAGGAGGATAAATCGAAGCAGAATGCACCTGAGCTCAATTTGAGTCTCATAGCAAAGGGTCTGAATACTTATGTAATCAAGGTATTTCAGTTTTCACTGTCATCATGGGGTATTTTGTGTAGATTTATGAGGGAAAAATAGGAAAACAGTCAAGCGGTCTGATTACTTTCCGAATATACTGCGGAAATCCCTTGACAGAGTGTCTATAGCCTAATACTTTAAAAAGCTCACATAATTGCTGTCACAAACACCACAGAGTTGTCACTGACTAGTTGGATAATCAATTCCCAGTGAGCAAAACATTTCTGTACTTACAGACTTCATAGAAATTTATTTTTATCAGGGTTTTCCTTTGGTGGACCATATGTTTTGTGGCTGTTATCAATAAAACTCATGAATGCTACTGTTTATGTCAAATTGTTCTACGTGTAGCCCTGGTTGTCCCGAATAAAAAATGCTAAAACACATCATTGTGAGGTTAAATGTAAGGGCTGGACATGCAGATATATGAAAGTCAGATAAATAAAAATACGATTTTTGCTGGGATATCAGGACTTATATGGTTAATTCCCTCTCAGGTTTCCTTCTAATCAAGAGGAAGGGCATGCTTATGACTCACCTAAGGGACTCACCTAAGTATAATTCATGCTTAATGGTGGCTTCTTAGAAACTATGCACATTCAAATCGATTATATATTTATTCCTGGGAGATGGAGGTAATGTAACAGTTTTGTCATCCACTAAAACAAACCCACAAATCATCCATTTTAACTTTTGGATAACGAATTATACGGTAGTCTTCTTAACTATTAGTTCAATAACTTTGTTTCATTTTGTTTTGCGATCTTACGGTCCCTGGGCCGTTTTCAAACCAAAGGCATTTACCGACACTCCCTAACAATTTGCTGAGAGTCATCAATTATGCAGGGTACCCGCACGCACTGGGAAGGGAGTTAGCAGCAACAATATGGCGACAGCCGCAGTTTCTCCCGAATCTTTTGGACATCTGCAGTTCAGTGCCGGCTGTCTGGATTTCTGTTAATGCGGGAAAAGTAAGTGAATATCCTGTTGTCTTGTCAGGCTGGGTTTTGGTGGAGGATGGACCATGCATGCTACTTCCCTGTCTACAACTGCACCCCAATGCCGCAGAGCGGTCCCCCTCAGCATCTTTTATCCTCGCGTTTGTGTATAGGGCTCCTTGTCAAAGCTTGGGCAAATATGCATGGGAAACCAAAATTACATTTATGGATTACTTTCTTTAGCTGAAAAAGATGAGCTTATACTGCGGAAAGGGGTGACTAGTGATAAAGCAGGTAAATTGGGGTGTTGGCCTGCCTCTGAACGGAATGAGATTTCAATGTGTCAAAATATACATGGAGCCCTAAAAAGTACCGGTATGCGCTTTGAGTCAATGTATATTCTCGACACCCTAATCCTTTGTAAGATAATTTAACTGTAATTGTGATAGTTTTACCCCTCTTGCACAGCACCCCACCCTCACTCGATTACCCCTCCCCTTGCAGTACTCATTTTCAGGTTCTATTACGTGAGATAGGTAGGCTATGCCTCAGTTTTGGCAGTTGAAGAGGGACCGCGGTACCCCTCCCCATATCTTTACAGCCCCATCCCTAAATAGAGGTGGAAATAAATGTCCACGATGGTGTTATAACCCTTACATGTTCATTTTAGGAACCTTATCGCACCTAGGCAGCCTTCTCGGGTGTGGTACTAAAATACAGCCGTCAATGGTTTTTGGGGAGCATAACAAAACACCTTATCAAAATAATAGCAATGTATACAATTTACCTCGGGTAGAGATTGTTTTGGAGCAACACAGTTAAATGAATGACAGCCTAGAATTTCTACCATCACTGCATGTTTTCAAGTGGTATTGTGGCTCTGTCATAGAAGCCTACCCAGAAGCATCCTCTTTACTGCAGTATTTTAGTAAAGGCTTTGGCCCACACGCCAGGACAAGGCACGCGCGTGTGTGTAAACAGTGCATGGACTACAATACAAAGTAAGACTGATAGACCATACAGTTGAAACGTTATTACCAGTTTATAACAAATAGGCCAAAAAAGTGTGCATTTTACCTTGCTTAACGGTTTTACATGTAATATGTGGTTTATCAAGTAATAGCTTGTAATGACAACTTTTTGAGGAGGAAGTCCACTCATAATTTAATCGATTGTTGTCCTGACATGGGAAACATGAATCGTTTTCTGAATGACTTCCATTGTTGGCTGGAGTTTAGGGTACCCTGTTCATTCATAGATGTGTGCCACAACACTGAAAGCACACCATGACTATATTGTGTTTATATTTGTGTATATAGCCTATTCCAATCCACAGAGCTTTCATTCAGTAGCCTATCCAGTCGATGCTATATTAGAAACTATCAATTAGCTTTTTTATTGAATTATGTGTGCCACTATCATTTGGTGACGTTACAGAGGCACACTATGCCCTCACTAGGATATCGCATGCTGCTGCTAACCTCGACCGGCTGTGTAGACTCCTCTATCCAGTTGCGTTTCTCTCCTCAATCGATCTTCACTCCTCTGCCCCTCCTCTTCAGTTCAGACTCCACGATGTCCAGTGTTCTCGGTTTCATAGTCCTTAACTCCCCTCTCAATAACGGAATGCAACAGTTGCGATAAATAGTTCAGTTACAGGCGTCAAACACTTCAAACGCTTCAAACACACCGCCAGAGTCATTGCATGTATACTAATATTAATTTCCAATGAAACGCTGCGTTGGCCTTGCAGCATTGCGTTGCAGAGGCAGTTGCAGTGCGTTCGGTGTGGTGCATACGTTGGATATATCGAACAAATGCGCCAAACTGTATGCTTAGACGGCTTGACAGAAATTGTAGCAGAAGGTGAATGTTGCACTTTTGTTGTATACATATCCAGACGATGTTGCGTACTATTTTGCGCAAGAACGCTGTCGGTGTGTTCGAAGCGGGCGTTTGTATGTATTTTCTTGGCATAGAGGACACATGCGTAGAGGACTCCAGCGAGCGCTTCGTTTGAGGCTGCATCAGTGGTGCTGAAAGGAACAGCAACGGGCAGTGGGATAGAAGGAGAACGTGCTGCGGCTTCCAGAAGCCACTGGAGTTTTTCTAACATCTCCGGTTCGGTTTCATGCGATTAACAATCCTTACAATGGAATAATCATTCGTCTGTCTGTAGGAAATGTGAACGGATGTTACAATTATGCTATTGGTAAATACGCATGCTTATTGGGTTTGAATGTCCGGGATGAAATTAGGAACAGCATGCACTCGCAGCGAATGAATGGACACGTGAGTAGCCTTAATTTTTTGAATGAAATATTTTGCATCACAAGGTGATTCTTCTTGAAATGTGGTTGGCTATTACAATGACATGGTTTACCTGCTGCCCGAATGAGAACATAATGAATAGTCTTGATTTACTTGATACATTCCCTGTAGAAAAGCCGGTGGGACAGCTCCTCTATGCCATCATTAGTAGGCCTAAATGAGGTCCCTGTATGTCCTGTGTTGCATTGGTGTTTGTTATTCACCTTGAAAGTAGATCAATTCATGTAGCATTTGTGGAAGGAGACTTGGAGGTTGCGTTGGGTTACTTAAAACGCCGACTTAATTTCCTAGTGGTACAATCTCTTAGGTCAGTGGTTTAGGTTAGAAAGATTTTCATGGTTTTGACTTGTTTCTTTATGAAAGCGATTAGCTGCCCAAACTCAATTGGAAATGCAAATGGTCAAATGTTAAATCAATATCATGTTAGCAATTTCCTAAATGTTTATGCATTTTGTGACAAAATGCAAATTTGAATGATTTTTTTTTTATTGCTATATCATTTTCATGATTGAGTATGCATGATGCCTGCCAATTTGAAAAATACATCGCAAAGTATGTTTAATATTTAATTTCCATGGTAGGCCTACTATCCAGTACAACACTGACACATTTAAAAACGAAATGTGAAGGCTTAAATTACAAATAATTAGGGGGAGGGGGAAAATGTTGTCTGGGCTTGCTAGCTATGCCCAGACAGTAATGCCGGTGCTCTTAATTTCGTAAAAGTATTTCTGGATCAGAGAGGAAGAGGCAACGCAGTGCTATAAACTGAATGACTCAGATTATATTTGTTATGCTGGCTAGGACAGCTGGTGAGCAAGGAGTTCTCGGGAGGGGACACGGGGAGACAGACCGGGCATGGTGCTTGCTGCAAGCTACTAGTAGTTCCTAGCAATGATGGCTAGTATATGTAGTTAGCGATGTAGGTTCGATACGTTATCTAGCTAGCTGGCTATGGTGAGAGGCAAGTCAACACATTTTAAGAGATGACTAGATGGACTTAACCTACTAAAATCATTCTGGTTCAACAAATAAAATACACATATTTTGACACTGACTATGTGTGAGAGAGCAAGCAGAGAAGGACCCTTTTGGCCATTAGTCTTTAAATTAGTCATTGGTGGGACAGTATTTAGAGAAACTGGTTGTCATGTCATGGCACCATCAGGATATTCCCACAAGAGATAGGAAGCCCACCTGCCTGCTCTGCCCCTTCAGTACTGTGACACCATATTTTCTTGAGCAGTACAGCTGTTCCTTGACTCAATACTGTTAAAGCTGTAAGCCAAAGTAAGAGATTAGCTTTGCACCAGCCTTTGCTTTTGCAAGCCACAATGGCTCATAGGAGCAGGAGCCTATCTCCTGTTTCTGTAGTGTGAGGCAGCTTGATGTACAAGTACACGCCCTGGATAGGACGCTCATCTATCTCTGGGCCTTACTCCCAATCTATCTTGAGTGCCAAGCAGAGACGCATCGGGTCCCATTTTTACAGTCTGGTATGACTTGACCAGCGATCGAACTGTCCAAACTTCAAATCTCAGGGAGGACGCTAACTGAGTTGGTTATGAGCACTGAGTTGGTTATGAAAGCCATAGGTATACCTATATTGCATATTAAGTTGTTCCATGTCGACTGAAAATGAGAGGCATGCACAATTATCAATCACAGATTATTTTATTTAGGGTATACCTTACCCTTTGTGGCCTGTGATAGAGACATTGGCCTACAGGTAACAGTTATTCTTGTTCTTAGAATCACTTGTTACTATCTACACAAAGTGTTCAACTACTGTAGGTTTCCTTGATCATTGTTTCCAACATATGATTGGCAGAACCTCATAATAGAGCAATAATATTTCTGTATTGTTAGTATTTTTGCAGAACATCTTATTGAACATGTAACTAATGGTAAGTGGCAATGCAATTTTGACTTAAATCAGTTTAGCGACAATGTCTGCCCTCCTCTTCCACATCAGCACAGTTGTAAATATTAGTAGTATCTTTGGGGTAGAGGTCAACCGAATAATCGGAATGGCTGATTAATTATGGCCGATTTCAAGTTTTCATAACAATCGGGAATCTGCATTTTTGGACGCTGATTATGGCCGATTACATTGAACTCCACGAGGAGACTGCGTGGCAGGCTGACCTCCTGTTACGAGAGTGTAGCAAGGAGCAAAGGTAAGTTGCTAGCTAGCATTAAACCTATCTTATAAAAAACAATAAATCTTAACATAATCACTAGTTAACTACACATGGCTGATGATATTACTAGTTTATCTAGCTTGTCCTGCGTTGCATATAATCAATGTGGTGCCTGTTCATTTATCATCGAATCACAGCCTACTTCGCCAAACGGGTGATGATGTAACAATCGCATTCGCGAAAAAATCACTGTCGTTGCACCAATGTGTATCTAACCATAAACATCAATGCCTTTCTTAAAATCAATATACAACTACATAAAAAAACTGCATATTTAGTTAATATTGTCTGCTAACTAATTTATTTTAACTAGGGAAATTGTATCACTTCTCTTGCGTTTCGTGCAAGCAGTCAGGGTATATTGCAGCAGTTTGGGCCGCCTGGCTCGTTGCGAACTGTGTGAAGACCATTTCTTCCTAACAAAGACCATAATTAATTTGCCAGAATTGTACATAATTATGACATAACATTGAAGGTTGTTCAATGTAAGAGCAATATTTAGACTTAGGGTTTCCGCCCATTCGATAAAATACGGAACGGTTCCATATTTCACTGAAAGAATAAACGTTCTGTTTTCTAAATGATAGTTTCTGGATTTGACCATATTAATTTTAAAAATATATATATTTTATTTTTATCCATTATTTTACCAGGTAAATTGACTGAGAACACATTCTCATTTGCAGCAACGACATGGGGAATAGTTACAGGGGAGAGGAGGGGGATGAATGAGCAAATTGTAAACTGGGGATTATTAGGTGACCGTGATGGTTTGAGGGCCAGATTTGGGAATTTAGCCAGGACACCGTGGTTAATACTCCATCTCTTACGATAAGTGCCATGGGATCTTTAATGACCTTAGAGAGTCAGGACACCCGTTTAACGTCCCATCCGAAAGACGGCACCCTACACAGGTCAGTGTCCCCAATCACTGCCCTGGGGCATTGGGATATTTTTTTAGACCAAAGGAAAGAGTGCCTCCTACTGCCCCTCCAACACCACTTCCAGCAGCATCTGGTCTCTCATCCAGGAACTGACCAGGACGTATTTCTGTGTCTTTATTATATTCTAATTAAGTCTATGATTTGATAGAGCAGTCTGACTGAGTGGTGGTAGGCAGCAGCAGGCTCGTAAGCATTCATTCAAACAGCACTTTCCTGTGTTTGCCAGCAGCTCTTCGCTGTGCTTCAAGCAATGTGCTGTTTATGACTTCAAGCCTATCAACTCCCGAGATTAGGCTGGCAATACTAAATAATCCAATAATCAAAGGTATATGAAATACAAATGGTATAGAGAGAAATAGTCCTATAATTCCTATAATAACTACAACCTAAAACTTCTTAACTGGGAATATTGAAGACCCCTGTTAAAAGGAACCATCAGCTTTCATATGTTTTCATGTTCTGAGCAAGGAACTTATAAACGTTAGCTTTTTTACATGGCACATATTGCACTTTTACTTTCTTCTCCAACACTGTGTTTTTGCATTATTTAAACCAAATTGAACATGTTTCATTATTTATTTGCAACTAAATTGATTTTATTTACATATTATATTAAGTTAAAATAAAAGTGTTCATTCAGTATTGTTGTAATTGTCTTCATTACAAATATATATTAAAAAATCGGCCGATTAATCAGTATCAGCTTTTTTTGGTCCTCCAGTAATCGGTATCGGTATCGTCATTGAAAAATCATAATCGGACGACCTCTACTTTGGGGATGATATTCCTTCTCCGTTTCTATCAGCTATGGTTGATTCCAAGATGGCGTAGCAGTAGGACGTGTTGTAGGACGTGTTGTCGTGTTCCTTGTATATATCGTTTGTTTTCGTTTCGTTTTCTTCTTCACATATCTTTAAAACTTTTTGCTGAACCTCAACTTCTTCTAAATACTCTCCTGCAACCCGCCTCACCCAACGTAGCTTTTTTTTCCTAAAGTATTTATATTTACTTCGGATCTGGAACCCCTCAACTGAAGCTAGCCAACTAGCCAACTAACTACCAGCTTCAGCAAAACATTGCTAGCGGTCTTCAGCTAACCGGTCAGCTAACCGGTCATCAGCTAACCTTTAGCTCGGAAAGCTCTCGCCAGTTCGAACAACGCGACTCTAACCAGAGCATAACGGACCTATCTATTATTTTATTTTATTTTTCACCCCCGGATTCCCATCGCAAACGGAACATTTTGAGCTCCTGGGCTACAATATCCAGACCCACGACCGGTCCATTGATGTCACCGCATGAAGAGGAATAAACAGACTCCCCCCATCGCGACGTCCCCAAAGGCTAACTCTCTAGCCCTTGCTATCTCCTTGCTTGCAAATTCGGCCTGCTAACTGCTAGCTTGTTTAGCCCGGTCCGCTAACTGCTACCGTGTTTAGCACCGTCTACTAACTGTTAGCTTGTTAGCACAGGCCTGCTAACCATCTGAATCGCCGCGTCCCAAACACTCACTGAACCCATATTTACTTTCTATCCCTTTTCGATTTTTAATTTGTTTATACCTTCCGGTAACCTGCCTCACCCAATGTGATACGGAACCGCTATTATCTTTACATTTTTAGAACACACTCAAGAACCTTCAGAAGCTAACCAGCTAACTGGCTACAAGCTATTTAGTCATTGTTAGTTTTCTAACCTGGATAACACTCGCCAGTCCAGCTTCCCTGCCCCATCCACCGCTGCCCCTTGGACACTGATCACTTGGCTACATAGCTGATGCAGGCTGGACTGTCCATTAATTCACGGTAATCCATTCTGCTTGTTTATGTTTTATCTGTCGGCCCCAGCCGCACTTAGGCTCTGTGTGTAGTTAATCCGACCCTCTCTGCCTAATCTATCGCCATTCTACCTGCTGTTGTTGTGCTAGCTGATTAGCTGTTGTTGTCTCACCTACTGTTTTAGCTAGCTCTCCCAATTCAACACCTGTGATTACTGTATGCCTTGCTGTATGTCTCTCTCAAATGTCAATATGCCTTGTATACTGTTGTGCAGGTTAGTTATCATTGTTTTAGTTTACAATGGAGCCCCTAGTTCCACTCTTTATACCCCTGATACCTCCTTTGTCCCACCCCCCACACATGCGGTGACCTCACCCATTACAACCAGCATGTCCAGAGATACAACCTCTCTCATCATCACCCAGTGCCTGGGCTTACCTCCGCTGTACCCGCACCCCACCATACCCCTGTTTGCGCATTATGCCCTGAATATATTCTACCATGCCCAGAAACCTGCTCCTCTTATTCTCTGTCCCCAACGCCCTAGGCGACCAGTTTTGATAGCCTTCAGCCGCACCCTCATACTACTCCTTCTCTGTTCCGCGGGTGATGTGGAGGTAAACCCAGGCCCTGCATGTCCCCAGGCACCCTCATTTGTTGACTTCTGTGATCGAAAAAGCCTTGGTTTCATGCATGTCAACATCAGAAGCCTCCTCCCTAAGTGTGTCTTACTCACTGCTCTAGCACACTCTGCTAACCCTGATGTCCTTGCCGTGTCTGAATCCTGGCTCAGGAAGGCCACCAAAAATTCAGAGATTTCCATACCCAACTATAACATCTTCCGTCAAGATAGAACTGCCAAAGGGGGAGGAGTTGCAGTCTACTGCAGAGATAGCCTGCAAAGTAATGTCATACTCTCCAGGTCCATACCCAAACAGTTCGAACTACTAATTTTGAAAATTACTCTCTCCAGAAATAAGTCTCTCACTGTTGCCGCCTGCTACCGCCCCCCCTCAGCTCCCAGCTGTGCCCTGGACACCATTTGTGAATTGATCGCCCCCCATCTAGCTTCAGAGTTTGTTCTGTTAGGTGACCTAAACTGGGATATGCTTAACACCCCGGCAGTCCTACAATCTAAGCTAGATGCCCTCAATCTCACTCAAATCATCAAGGAACCCACCAGGTACAACCCTAACTCTGTAAACAAGGGCACCCTCATTGACGTCATCCTGACCAACTGGCCCTCCAAATACACCTCCGCTGTCTACAACCAGGATCTCAGCGATCACTGCCTCATTGCCTGTATCCGCTACGGAGCCGCAGTCAAACGACCACCCCTCATCACTGTCAAACGCTCCCTAAAACACTTCTGTGAGCAGGCCTTTCTAATCGACCTGGCCCGGGTATCCTGGAAGGACATTGACCTCATCCCGTCAGTTGAGGATGCCTGGTCTTTCTTTAAAAGTAACTTCATCAGCATTTTAGATAAGCATGCTCCGTTCAAAAAATGCAGAACTAAGAACAGATATAGCCCCTGGTTCACCCCAGACCTGACTGCCCTCGACCAGCACAAAAACATCCTGTGGCGGACTGCGCTAACATCGAATAGTCCCCGCGATATGCAACTGTTCAGGGAAGTCAGGAACCAATACACACAGTCAGTCAGGAAAGCTAAAGCCAACTTCTTCAGGCAGAAGTTTGCATCCTGTAGCTCCAACTCCAAAAAGTTCTGGGACACTGTGAAGTCCATGGAGAACAAGAGCACCTCCTCCCAGCTGCCCACTGCACTGAGACTAGGTAACATGGTCACCACCGATAAATCCATGATTGTCGAAAACTTCAACAAGCATTTCTCAACGGCTGGCCATGCCTTCCGCCTGGCTACTCCAACCTCGGACAACAGCTCCCCCCCCCCCGCAGCTACTCGCCCAAGCCTCTCCAGGTTCTCCTTTACCCAAATCCAGATAGCAGATGTCCTGAAAGAGCTGCAAAACCTGGACCCGTACAAATCAGCTGGGCTGGACAATCTGGACCCTCTATTCCTTAAACTATCCGCCGCCATTGTCGCAACCCCTATTACCAGCCTGTTCAACCTCTCTTTCATATCGTCTGAGATCCCCAAGGATTGGAAAGCTGCCGCAGTCATCCCCCTCTTCAAAGGGGGCGACACCCTGGACCCAAACTGTTACAGACCTATATCCATCCTGCCCTGCCTATCTAAGGTCTTCGAAAGCCAAGTCAACAAACAGGTCACTGACCATCTTGAATCCCACCGTACCTTCTCCGCTGTGCAATCTGGTTTCCGAGCCGGTCACGGGTGTACCTCAGCCACGCTCAAGGTACTAAACGATATCATAACTGCCATCGATAAAAGACAGTACTGTGCAGCCGTCTTCATAGACCTTGCCAAGGCTTTCGACTCTGTCAATCACCGTATTCTTATCGGCAGACTCAGTAGCCTCGGTTTTTCGGATGACTGCCTTGCCTGGTTCACCAATTACTTTGCAGACAGAGTTCAGTGTGTCAAATCGGAGGGCATGCTGTCCGGTCCTCTGGCAGTCTCTATGGGGGTGCCACAGGGTTCAATTCTCGGGCCGACTCTTTTCTCTGTATATATCAATGATGTTTCTCATGCTGCGGGCGATTCCCTGATCCACCTCTACGCAGACGACACCATTCTATATACTTCCGGCCCGTCCTTGGACACTGTGCTATCTAACCTCCAAACGAGCTTCAATGCCATACAGCACTCCTTCCGTGGCCTCCAACTGCTCTTAAACGCTAGTAAAACCAAATGCATGCTTTTCAACCATTCGCTGCCTGCACCCGCACGCCTGACCAGCATCACCACCCTGGATGGTTCCGACCTTGAATATGTGGACATCTATAAGTACCTAGGTGTCTGGCTAGACTCTAAACTCTCCTTCCAGACCCATATCAAACATCTCCAATCGAAAATCAAATCAAGAGTCGGCTTTCTATTCCGCAACAAAGCCTCCTTCACTCACGCCGCCAAACTTACCCTAGTAAAACTGACTATCCTACCGATCCTCGACTTCGGCGACGTCATCTACAAAATTGCTTCCAACACTCTACTCAGCAAACTGGATGCAGTTTATCACAGTGCCATCCGTTTTGCCACTAAAGCACCTTATACCACCCACCACTGCGACTTGTATGCGCTAGTCGGCTGGCCCTCGCTACATATTCGTCGCCAGACCCACTGGCTCCAGGTCATCTACAAGTCCATGCTAGGTAAAGCTCCGCCTTATCTCAGTTCACTGGTTACGATGGCAACACCCATCCGTAGCACGCGCTCCAGCAGGTGTATCTCACTGATCATCCCTAAAGCCAACACCTCATTTGGCCGCCTTTCGTTCCAGTTCTCTGCTGCCTGTGACTGGAACGAATCGCAAAAATCGCTGAAGTTGGAGACTTTTATCTCCCTCACCAACTTCAAACATCAGCTATCTGAGCAGCTAACCGATCGCTGCAGTTGTACATAGTCTATTGGTAAATAGCCCACCCATTTTCACCTACCTCATCCCCATACTGTTTTTATTTATTTATTTTTATTTTTCTGCTCTTTTGCACACCAATCTCTACCTGTACATAACCATCTGATCATTTATCACTCCAGTGTTAATCTGCATAATTGTAATTATTTGCCTACCTTCTCATGCCTTTTGCACACAATGTATATATAGACTCCCCTTTTTTCTACTGTGTTATTGACTTGTTAATTGTTTACTCCATGTGTAACTCTGTGTTGTCTGTTCACACTGCTATGCCTTATCTTGGCCAGGTCGCAGTTGCAAATGAGAACTTGTTCTCAACTAGCCTACCTGGTTAAATAAAGGTGAAATAAAAAAAATATAAAAAAAAATAAAATAAAAATGGAGACAGGTCATCAGCCAGAACCCCCTGTGAAAAAGGAGCACAAATTATGCAAAAAGGTTAGAATGGATGGAAAACCTAAAACAGATGATCAATTCACAACTCATGATAGGGAGCGGGGGGTATCTTTCAGCCATTCTGGTTCCTCTCCAGCCGTTGCTTCCTATTGGAAAGCATCCTTACCTGTGGGCAGCTTGCTGGAGGGGGCAGTAATCAAAAATGTCACATACAAGAATTCAGTGGGGGAGGATCATGGGACTACAATATGAATAAAAATCAATTTTTTATTTGGTACTGTGGGTACCATATTGTAGAGGAGTAGTTCCCAAACTGTGGATGCAGGAATGCCCACATGCAGGAACACCCAAATTGCATCCTTCTTGATGTAACAAATTTGATGGATCATTCAAATCAAATGTTGAATTTTGACTGTCTTAAACCACAGAGTATGGAAATGCATTGTCAATTGAGAATTATTTTTATTTTTGCGCCTCCGATCCTACCAATACTCTTTTTTTTTGGATGGAGAGGAGGAGTGAGAGGCAACAATGATAATAAAACATCTAGCTGAACGGGAAGCAAAGACAATGACCCAACGAGTGGGCCTATATTGATTATGGTGAATAACTTCAAACCCATATGTTGGATGCTTCACTTCATTCTTTCACCTAACATACCTGAGCCATATAGGCAAGCTGGAAAGTAATTATTGCATGGTTCGAAAGTTAAGGACAAAGCCTATTTTTATTGATTGAGTGTGAAAGCACACAATCATCAACTTTTTCCTTTGTGCCATGATTCATGAATTAGTCATGAAATGGAGCCTAACCACTATAACATGCACTGCAATGTTAATGATGATGATTATTGAAAATGTAGCTATATCAGATAAGACAATATAAATTAAACAACAGACTAACAGTTAAATGCTTACAACCAATACAATAAAAAAAAGAGAATAATAGTAGAAAAAAACAAGGAATATATACACAATGAGAAATGATAGCTTGGTTATATACATGGGATAAAAATAATAACATCATACAGGTGCGCTGTAATATATTGGAACACTTCATTCACTATTTCTTCTCTAATAAGTTCAAATTTAAAACAAGGTTTGGTGTTCACACGTGTATTTGTTTGAATTACAACCGCACAGGACCGAGAACATTTTTTTCTAAAATTGAGACAGAAATGGAAGAAGGTTCTGAAGGGCCCATGTATGGTTTAATAAGATGCCATAGTTCCTACTACTTCAGAATGTGGTTACAAATGGAATATCTTATTAAGATACGTTATGTAAGGTTTTTCAGAGAGAGATAGAGAGAGAGACTCCTAAATATCAAACATTAGTCAGATAATCCAGACAGACACTTAACAGAGTTCCCTCCATCCAGAAGCAGCACAGGTCACCTGGGACAAGGGAAGAGCCCATGCAGCAGACAGACATACAGACAGACACAAAGGGCTGGAGGTGGCCATTCATTTTTCTCCCTGTAGGGTCATCAACAGGCCAACCAGGCCACACCAGAGCCACCATGAATGAATGAATTAAGTAGATTGGAGACACAGCTCTCTGTTATCCCGTCAATGGCAGCCCTGATTTATGTAGCATTTATTTGTATGAGGAGAGGGAGGAGAGAGAGAAGGAGAGAGAGAGAGAGATGGCTCTGGTTCCAAATGGTTGCACATCCATTAGTCTGGATGCCTTGCTTTGTTGGCTCCATCTCTGACAGAGATATAAAATTCCACCCTGTCTCAGGCTTAGGGAGAAACACTGACAGACAGACAAGACTCAACCCAGCAATGAGTCTTGTTAATAAGCACCATAATAAAATATAAAGTAGACATTTAATTTGTCTCGTTGTTAGTTCTACCATCTCATTTGAACTAAAAGAGACCTGAGTTTTGTTCCATTTGATTCTACCCAAGGTGATATTTTAAACGAGATCATTATTACTTTTTCCATTTTGAAACTTGATAGTAGGACAGGCTGTTTACCCAAATGCTGAACTGCTGTCTTTTTTACTTAAATCATGACCAAAGTTCTTAGTGAAAATGGATGTTCTCAACTTGAATTTCATTAGAGATATGGAGTTGTCAGCATTTATACCTTATATCCTGTCTCTATTTCCCCTCTCTCTCTCTCTCTCTCTCTCTCTCTCTCTCTCTCTCTCTCTCTCTCTCTCTCTCTCTCTCTCTCTCTCTCTCTCTCTCTCAGAGCCGGATGTCCTGAATGAAATTTAAATAAAGCGGAAATATCTGTAGGATGAAAACATGGCCGCGCCCGGTCTCGCACCCCCAGGACCTGACAGCTTCAAGCAGTTCACCCCCGAGTCGCTCCGTAATATCGAGGAGCGCCAATTCCAGGAGAAGATCAAGAAGAAGCCCAAGCCCAAGTCGGACAGCAGTCACCGCGAGGAAGAAGAGGAAGAACCCATGCCCAACGGTGATCTGGAGGCTGGGAAGTCCCTTCCCTTCATCTACGGGGACATTCCTAATGGGCTGGTGGCGGTACCACTGGAAGACTTGGACCCCTATTATATGAATGAGAAAGTGAGTTCCTCACCACTCAATCCCACACAGGGCTGGGCACTCCCTTCTAGTGAGGAAATGTTAGGGGTTAGAGGGAAATTGGTACTGGTATGAGATCTGTTTAGAAAAATAATTTGAATAAGGAACAAAGGGATTGTACTATACTCACGTCTTTATAGCTTGCCTTTTAAGTGTATTCTGCTTATAACTGTGTTTGTTTTAAGTCCTGATGTGTGGCCCCTATATTATGCTTTTAACCAAGTTTATGAATAAGATTTTATGCTTATGGGGTAAGCACATAGAATCAAACTGTTTTTAGGAAACCTGATTCAGAAAGTAAGAAGCCCACTCTTATTAGACAAAAGGGAGGTTTGTGCATTGTTGTACCAGCCATGAAGATAGGGATATGGCACAGAGTGAACAGCAAAGGTGACCTTGTGGTATGGTATTGCTCTTTTAATAGTTTGACCACTGGGAGAGTTGATTAGAACAGTCAATGCTTATGAAGTGTCACATAGAGCTCATAGGTACGTTATGAATGCGCTGGCTATCACAGTCACCAGGAAGATGGTGGTATTGTAGATCCTGTAAATCTGCAGTGAAGGTCTGGAGTTCTGGACCGCAGTTCTCTTTGGTAATGCTTCTGTAGTCTTATGTGTTGATTGATGCTCTGTATTGGTGCACTTACTGTGCATATGCTGGTGGATGCTGGCAGCAGAGATGGGACTAGCAGCCCTCTGAAAATGTATTATTAGTGCTCCTGCTAATTGAATTTGTTAGTGACAGTCTGCATGCATGTGTGTCTGGGTTTCTGTTTTCTTGGAATGTGTGTGTGTGTGTGTGTTTGTGTGCATTTTTTTTAGGTTTAGTGTATGTGTTTTCCTCTTCACATTTCCCTACATACAATTAGTACATCTTTATAGTATTCTTCCATGTGATCCCTTTTCCCTGCCTCACTGTACCACTTTGAAGGAGTTAGCTGCTGTTTTGGTCCCTTTCTACTTGTTTATCTTTTGCACGACTTCCCTAAGGTGTGGCAGGTAACCTAGTGGTTAGAGCGTTGGGCCAGTAACCAAAAGGTTCAAATCCCCGAGCTGACAAGGTAAAAATCTGACGTTCTGCCTCTGAGCAAGGCAGTTAACCCACTGTTCCCCGGGCGCCGAAGACGTGGATGTCGTTTATGGCAGCCCCCTGCACCTCTCTGATTCAGAGGGGTTGGGTTAAATGCGGAAGACACATTTCAGTTGAATGCATTGTTGTACAACTGACTAGGTATCCCCCTTTCTCTAAGGTCCCTGCTAAATGTGTGAAACCTTTTGGTATTTAGGAGGTGGCAAAATGACCGGGAGTGAAGCATAGCATTTGTGTGTTATGTCCAGCTTTGTTCAGACTGTAAAGGGAGGAGGATGTCATAGACTGACTAACCCATTACAAGAAGGAGCTCTAAAACTAAACAAGCTATACTTACTGTACTATGCATCTACACTACAGTATCTGTGATGTTGGAGTGATATGCCCAATTGTTCCTGACCAGGCGTTTATCTCATGCATTCGTTCTTTGAGGAGCGTACATGCTCCTTCATGCAACTCCTTCTTAAGACATATTGTGATAACTTCCACAGTTATATCATACACTATATATATTTTGTATTTATTTTTTATTTCACCTTTATTTATCCAGGTCGGCCAGTAACACAATAACACAATAGAGAAGTCTATATACAGTGTGTGCAGATGAGGTAAGATTAGGGAGGTAAGGCAATAAATAGGTCGTAGTGGCAAAGATTACAACATTGCAATTAAACACTGGAGTGATAGATGTGCAGAAGATTAATGTGCAAATAGAGATACTGGGGTGCAAAGGAGCAAAAAAATGATAATAACAATATGGGGATGAGGTAGTTGGATGGGCTATTAACAGATGGCTATGTACAGGTGCAGTGATCTGTGAGCTGCTCTGGCAGCTGATGCTTAAAGTTAGAGAGGGAAATATGAGTCTCCAGCTTCAGTGATTTTTGGAATTCGTTCCAGTCATTGGCAACAGAGAACTGGAAGGAAAGGCGGCCAAAAGAGGAATAGGCTTTAGGGGTGACCAGTGAAATATACCTGCTGGAGCGCGTGTTACGGGTGGGTGCTGCTATGGTGACCAGCGAGCTGAGATAAGGTGAGGCTTTACCTAGCAAAGACTTATAGATGACCGAGAGCCAGTGGGTTTGGCGGTGAATATGAAGTGAGGGCCAGCCAACGAGAGCATACAGGTCGCAGTGGTGGGTAGTATATGAGGCTTTGGTGACAAAACGGATGGCACTGTGATAGACTGCATCCAATTTTCCGAGTAGAGTGTTAGAGGCCTTTTTATAAATGACATCGCCGAAGTCAATGATCGGTAGGATAGTCAGTTTATCGAGGGTATATTTGGCAGCATGAGTGAAGGATGCTTTGTTGCGAAATAGGAAGCAATTTACTTGCAATTAAGATCAGTTGGAGGCCACGGAAGGAGAATTGTATGGCATTGAAACCCGTCTGGAGGTTAGTTAACACAGTGTCCAAAGAAGGGCCAGAGGTATACAGAATGGTGTCTTCTGCATAGAGGTGGATCAGAGAATCACCAGCAGCAAGAGCGACATCATTGATGTATATAGAGAAAAGAGTCTGCCCGAGAATTAAACCCTGTGGCACACCCATAGAGGCTGCTAGAGGTCCGGACAACAGGCCCTCCGATTTGACACACTGAACTCTGTCTGAGAAGTAGTTGGTGAATCAGGCGAGGCAGTCATTTGAGAAACCAACCATATATATACACTACTGTTCAAATTTTGGGGTCACTTGTTTTTGAAAGAAAAGCACATTTTCTGTCCATTTAAAATAACATCAAATTTATCAGAAATACAGTGTAGACATTGTTATTGTTGTAAATGACTATTGTAGCTGGAAATGGCTGATTTGTTATGGAATATCTACATAGGTGTACAGAGGCCCATTGTCAGCAATCATCACTCCTGTGTTCCAATGGCACGTTGTGTTAGCTAATCCAAGTTTATCATTTTAAAAGGCTAATTGATCATTAGAAAACCCTTTTGCAATTATGTTAGCACAGCTGAAAACTGTTGTACTGATTAAAGAAGCAATAATACAGGCCTTTAGACTTATGTGTATCTGGAGCATCAACATACAGTGCCTTGCGAAAGTATTCGGCCCCCTTGAACTTTGCGACCTTTTGCCACATTTCAGGCTTCAAACATAAAGATATAAAACCGTATTTTTTGTGAAGAATCAACAACAAGTGGGACACAATCATGAAGTGGAACGACATTTATTGGATATTTCAAACTTTTTTAACAAATCAAAAACTGAAAAATTGGGCGTGCAAAATTATTCAGCCCCCTTAAGTTAATACATTGAAGCGCCACCTTTTGCTGCGATTACAGCTGTAAGTCGCTTGGGGTATGTCTCTATCAGTTTTGCACATCGAGAGACTGACATTTTTTCCCATTCCTCCTTGCAAAACAGCTCGAGCTCAGTGAGGTTGGATGGAGAGCATTTGTGAACAGCAGTTTTCAGTTCTTTCCACAGATTCTCGATTGGATTCAGGTCTGGACTTTGACTTGGCCATTCTAACACCTGGATATGTTTATTTTTGAACCATTCCATTGTAGATTTTGCTTTATGTTTTGGATCATTGTCTTGTTGGAAGACAAATCTCTGTCCCAGTCTCAGGTCTTTTGCAGACTCCATCAGGTTTTCTTCCAGAATGGTCCTGTATTTGGCTCCATCCATCTTCCCATCAATTTTAACCATCTTCCCTGTCCCTGCTGAAGAAAAGCAGGCCCAAACCATGATGCTGCCACCACCATGTTTGACAGTGGGGATGGTGTGTTCAGCTGTGTTGCTTTTACGCCAAACATAACGTTTTGCATTGTTGCCAAAAAGTTTCATTTTGGTTTCATCTGACCAGTGCACCTTCTTCCACATGTTTGGTGTGTCTCCCAGGTGGCTTGTGGCAAACTTTAAACGACACTTTTTATGGATATCTTTAAGAAATGGCTTTCTTCTTGCCACTCTTCCATAAAGGCCAGATTTGTGCAATATACGACTGATTGTTGTCCTATGGACAGAGTCTCCCACCTCAGCTGTAGATCTCTGCAGTTCATCCAGAGTGATCATGGGCCTCTTGGCTGCATCTCTGATCAGTCTTCTCCTTGTATGAGCTGAAAGTTTAGAGGGACGGCCAGGTCTTGGTAGATTTGCAGTGGTCTGATACTCCTTCCATTTCAATATTATCGCTTGCACAGTGCTCCTTGGGATGTTTAAAGCTTGGGAAATCTTTTTGTATCCAAATCCGGCTTTAAACTTCTTCACAACAGTATCTCGGACCTGCCTGGTGTGTTCCTTGTTCTTCATGATGCTCTCTGCGCTTTTAACGGACCTCTGAGACTATCACAGTGCAGGTGCATTTATACGGAGACTTGATTACACACAGGTGGATTGTATTTATCATCGTTAGTCATTTAGGTCAACATTGGATCATTCAGAGATCCTCACTGACCTTCTGGAGAGAGTTTGCTGCACTGAAAGTAAAGGGGCGCCCAATTTTTCAGTTTTTGATTTGTTAAAAAAGTTTGAAATATCCAATAAATGTCGTTCCACTTCATGATTGTGTTCCACTTGTTGTTGATTCTTCACAAAAAAATACAGTTTTATATCTTTATGTTTGAAAGCCTGAAATGTGGCAAAAGGTCGCAAAGTTCAAGGGGGCCGAATACTTTCGCAAGGCACTGTATGTGGGTTTGATTACAGGCTCAAAATGGCCAGAAACAAATAACTTTCTTCTGAAACTCGTCAGTCTATTCTTGTTCTAAGAAATTAAGGCTATTCCATGCGAGAAATTGCCAAGAAACTGAAGATCTCGTATAACGCTCCCTTCACAGAACAGTGCAAACGGGCTGTAATCAGAATAGAAGGAAGAGTGGGAGGCCTCGGTGCTCAACTGAGCAAGATGACAAGTACATTAGCGTTTCTAGTTTGAGAAACAGACACCTCACAAGTCCTCAACTGGCAGCTTTATGAAATAGTACCAGCAAAACACTCAACGTCAACAGTGAAGAGGCGACTCCGGGATGCTGGCCTTCTAGGCAGAGTTCCTCTGTCCAGTGTCTGTGTTCTTTTGCCCATCTTAATCTTTTATTTTTATTGGCCAGTCTGAGATATGGCTTTTTCTTTGCAACTCTGCCTAGAAGGCCAGCTTCCCGGAGTCGCCTCTTCACTGTTGCCGTTGAGACTGGTGTTTTGCGGGTACTATTTAATGAAGCTGCCAGTTGAGGACTGTCTCAAACTAAACACTCTAATGTATTTGTCACCTTGCTCAGTTGTGCACCGGGGCCTCCCACTCCTCTTTCTATTCTGGTTAGAGCCAGTTTGCGCTGTTCTGTGAAGGGAGTAGATGCACCAGATACTCAACTAGTCTAAAGAAGGTCAGTTTTATTGCTTCTTTAAATCAGCATAACAGTTTTCTGCTGTGCAAACATAAACTGCCTCACAACTGCCTCACAGTGTATCATGATTTAGGGCAGCCACCACATATGCCCCACTTGGTATGCATACACATCACATATTATCTCCCGTTTAGCATAAGTCAAATGGTTGCATCCCCTACCAGCCCAGGACACCAGTTCAGTTCCCCTTTCAGTTTAGGCTCTGCCCCCTCTCCCCTCAGCTTCCACCCTCAGTGTAGTCCTAGCCTGGGTCTGTCCTTATAGGGCAGGAGAAGAGAGGAGGGGGTGGCTGCACCTCGAGGGGCTGGGTGTTCTAGCCTGTAAGAGAATCTGGGGCCCGCAGGGCTATAGACACCCATTCAGCACGATCGTCCCAGGGACACAGCCACAATACAAGGTGTGTGTGTGTGCTCTGCCTCCTTCCGAGTTTGTGTGTACCCATTTTGTTTTAGTATGTGTGCCTCCTGTGATCTAAAAATCCATGGACTTCTACAGTGGCAGCCATATAGAGGGGTGATGGTGTGGTACAATAACCCCTCCTCCTTCCTCCCCTCTTCCTTACCCCTTTGCCCTGGCCTATCGGTTATGCTTAGCGCTCTCCTTCTCCTGCCTCTGCTCCCTTCCTCCATTGATCTCCTCTCCTCCCTGTCCTTGAGGAGGGACAAAGGTAGACTCGTACATCGGGTGGTGGTCAGGGCTCCCTCATGCACATCTCTCTCATGTCTGGAGTTGCGTCTCTGTCCTCCCTCCCTAGATCCCTGTGTGTGTGTGCTTGTGTAAGAGTGAATGAGTGTGTGTGTGTATGCATGTATGCTGTGACACCTCTCCCTCACTCTGCCCTGCCAAGGTCAGTTACCTTTATCTCGTAGGTCGTGCTGTGTGTGTGTGTGTTTTTTTTCACACTATGAAAAATACACACACTATGCTATTTTCAAATTAAACACAATACCTTGCTCTTCTTAAAGCTACACACACAGGACAATGGGCACCCCCCCCTCCTCAGCCATCCAGAGCATTTTACTACCTACCTTCCTCCCCTTTCTCATCCACACCTATGCCTTTTATGACACCTATGGGAGCCCTGGCATACATATTCATGTCGCCTCAATACCTCCTCCTCAATCTCTCTACCTCTCCTCTCGAGGTTTTTCATCCTCTACTCTACTTGACCGCCAATTCCCCCCTCCCCTCCTTCTCTTCCCACTTCAAGCTTACATGTGACCATGTGGTGTGTGTGTGTCAGTGTGTGTCTGTGTGTGTGTGTTGCTGTCAGCTGCAGTGAAATCTAATCACAGCACTTAAGCACCAAGTAAAGGGGGAGGGGGAGGGGAAGAGAGAGAGGGGAGGGTGGACTGGTGAGCGGAAGTGCAGTTGCTGCTGTTCCTGTTCTCCCCTAACTGTGATGGGGGAGAGGATGGGAATGGAGAGGAAAGGAAGAGGAGAGTGAGAAAGAGGAGTGGAGGAGAAAAGTGGAGGAAATAGGAGAGGACTGAATGGGCATCTGAAATGTCTGGAGTGATTAGGAAGGCTAAAAGCTTCAGGAGTTAGACAGGTTGTGTATGTGTGTGTAAGTGTGTGCTTGCGTGCAAGCGTTTGTGCGCGCGCGTGAGAGAGTGTGACATTGTGTGTGTGAGTGTGTGTGTGTTGGAGATGGGGTTCAATTTAAGTTGTACAAGTGCTTGTGTATGGGAGGAGCCTCAGTGAACTCTGTGTGTATGTGTCAGAGAAACGTCCAGGGCCTGAGGGTATACTACAAAGCAGAAGCAAGGAGTTAGCCAGCTAACTTGCCTAAATAACCTGAAATAACTTTACATTTATTCAAAATATATTCTTTAAACTTGCCATGGTCTAATTCACTCAACAACCAGCAGCACATATCGAAGTTTAGCTTTCCTACTGAATCAGAAAATGAATAGTTATTGTTGTTTATCAAAGTTAACTGGCTAACTCATTGATCTTTCTTTGTAGTATACTCCTCTAGAGGCTACACTCTTAGAAAAAAGGTGCTATCTGGAACCTAAAAAGGTTCTTTGGCTGTCTCCATAGGATAATACTTTGAAGAACCCTTTTCGGTTCCAGGTAAAAACCACGGAGTGTTCTACATGGAACCCAAAAGGT